>NW_025051915.1:0-12088 GCF_019279795.1 Protopterus annectens | reverse complement strand
AATGCTTTGTAGTTGTCCTTGGCCTTGGAGGCCAAACTTACCTCAGATTTGGCTTTGATAGACTTTATTTGTCCTCTAAGTTGTTTGTTTAGTTTGATGAGCATGTTTTTATCCTGCTGGGTGCTGCACCTCCTAATTGTTGCCATGATTTTCTTCCTCTTGTTATATAGCCCATTGGTTTTGTGATTCCACCAGGGTGGTTTATTTTTTGAGTTAGTTCTGTACTTCTTCCTGGAGGGTACAGCTGTATCTATGCAGCTGTTAACATGCCTGTACAGGGTTTCTGTGAACAGTTCTGTACAGGCAGCCGTGTACTCAATGTTTATGTGGGCATGAAATTTTGTCAGGTTCTGACTTAATAGCAGGAGGTTAGCCTTAGAATAATTCATGAATGTTCCAGGTTTAGCTGGGGGTCCAGGTTTTAGTTTTACTTCAAAGGAGACCATTTTATAGTCTGACATTACCAGGGAAAGCATTATAGAAGTGGGTGTGGGGCACTCTTCCATATTAGTTCATAGGTCCATAGGTTTATACTAGGCTATCTGCCCTAAGGCATTTATAAGCCTAGCCCAAAGTTTTGTGGCTTACGCCACCCCTTATATGAAAAAATACTGTGCCCATTAGTTTGTTGTGCCTCTGTCCAGCAGTGACACAGAGATGATTCCTGGGGTAAACCTACGATCTCCCATCCACAGGTCAAGATTTCTCTTGAACTGAGCCAGCGAGGTGCTCTGCCTCACATGGACCAGGATTTTATTCCACAGCATAGGGAGTCTCTGAGTGATAAATCTATCCCTCCAGCACGTCCTATTTATATCTGTGCTAAGGTTTAAGTCGCTTGCTCTAGTGGTTTTGGTGGATTTGGATTTTTTGAGGTGGAGCATGTCCATTAATTCCGGGTTGGACATGGCCTTGTATGTCAGGCACATGTCACCTCTGAGCAGACAGTATGCGACTGAATAGAGCTGGAGTTTCTTCAATCTGGAAGCATATGACAGATTTTGGAGTCCCTTTATCCTTTTGGTGAGGAACTTTTGGGGTCTCTCCAATTGCTGTAGATGTCGGGTGAGATACATCCCGAATGGGGCATTGCACTCGATCATTGGTCTGATAAGTGAAGAGTACAGGGGAACAATGACCTCACTAGATCTGGATGTGAATCCCTTCATGATCAGGTGGGCAATGTAGAAGGTCTTTCTAACCACTTTAGCAATGTGAGTGTCAAAAGAAAGGCCACTGTCAGCCTGGGTCCCCAGGTCCCTGATAACCTCTTCTGTGCTTAGTGGATTGCCACCTATATGGTAACTTGGGGTTACCTTGTTTTTCCCGAAGGGTATGACTATACATTTTTTGGCGTTTAACTTCAGGCCATGGCTCTGGCACCAGCTATCTGTTTCTGAGTCCTTTCTGAAGGATATCCGTGTCCGATGCACTTTCCACTATGGCGCCCCGTTTGCAGTCGTCTGCAAACTTTGTCAGTCAAAGTCCTCCCATGTTGGCCTGTACTTCTGAGAAGTAGATGCCGAACAATAGGGGGCCAAGGACCGAGCCCTGTGGGACACCACTTGTGACCGGCTTGGAGTCTGACATAGCGCCAGCAACTCTAACCCTGTGGGTTCTGTCCTTAAGCCAGTTTGCAACCCATCTTGTGACATATGGGTTTACATTTAAGCTGGTAAGTTTTTCTACAATACCCGAGTGGGGTATTGTGTCGAAAGCCTTTGCAAGGTCAAGGTAGGCTGTATGGACTGCCTTTCCCTCATCAATGGCCTTGGTGACTGTTTCGAAGAAGTCGACCAAGTTCAAAAGGCATGATCTGCCCTTGACAAAGCCAAACTGGGTCGGGTCCAATGTCTGCAAGTCCCCTATATCTTTGTTTATGAGCTCCATTATGATCCTCTCCATAGCTTTGCAGACCAGACTTGTTAAGCTTATGGGGCGGTAATTACCAGGGTCCGTAGAGGCACCGCCTTTTTAGAGTGGGACCACAGTTGCCGTACGCCACTCCTTGGGCATGTATCTTGTGGTAAGGCTGAGATTAAACAGCTGCCTTATGTGCGGGTTTAATTCCTTATTTAGCGCGTGTAGCACAGCCGGGGACACCATCCGGTCCCATTGATGCTGTGTTTTTAGCTTTAGAGAGAGCAGCTTTCACCTGTGCATTTGAGATGTCTGGGAGGCTACACTCAGCTGGGATAGTTATCTCTCCTTTAGGGGGGGAGAGGGGGGTGAAGTTTGCACTGACCTGTCTGCCAGTATGTTGGCAATGTCTGTGGGTTCAGTGATTTTTGTATCATTTTGGACTAATTCTGAGCATATCTGGGAGTTTCCACCCAGGTTCCTAACATAGCTGAAAAAGGCCTTATGATTGTCCTTTGAATCCATGGCAATTTTCTCTCAAAATTGGCCTTAGTTGATTTTATGAGTGCTCGTATTTTTTACTAATAATGATCAGGGGTGACTTCCTTTTATGGATTTTGTTCTATCATGTAATAGCTTTCTCCTCTTATTGTAAGTTTGTTAATGGCTGGGGTCCACCAGACTGGACGTTTGCCCTTTGTGGAAAGAGTCTTGGTTTTATTTGGGATTGCCTGATCCATGCAGTCCTGGAGGTGTTCATAGAAGGCATTTGTAAGGGCTTCCGCAGCTTGGGTTGTGGTTTCCACTGACTCAGGGCCCTTGAAGGATACCACACCAGTCTTGAGTAGTGTGAAGTTTGCTTTAGAGAAGTTCTTCACTGTGGTCTTTTTTGTTTGGGGTGGGGTTGGGATGTGGATTTCCAGGGAGATTAGTTTATGATCAGATCTCACCAATGAGGGATATACTTCCGGTGTGGAGCATTTTGTCCCCATGTTTGTGATAATGAGATCTAGTATATTTTCTCCTCTCATGAGAACAGTGACTAGCTGTTCCATGGCATTTGAATTTATGAACTCCAGGAACCGTTGGGCTAGAAAGTTAGGGCTTGAGTAATGTTCCCAGTCTATATTCGGGTAGTTGAAGTCACCCAATATGATGGTGTTTGGAGAAACATTTATACCCTCAGTGTCTTCAGGAAGGCTGTGTGCGGTTACTGAGTTTGAGAGGGTGGCCTGTAGCATGCTACAATTTGTAGAGCAGTTTGCCTATGGTTAGTTGCACCTGGATGGTTTCCGAGCTTAGGTGCATTGCCACCAACCTGGAGGTGTGGGTATCCTTTATGAATATGGATACACCTCCTTTTGTGGTGTGGTCCGGGTTTTGGGGCTGGAGCATGATATGAGGTAAAACCTAATAGTGCCAGGGTGCTCTCAGGAGCCTTGAACCAGGTTTCAGTTACAGCACAGACATCGATGTTCTCCATACTGAGAAGGGCCTCGAGTGCGTGCATTTTGAGATTTAGACTTCTGGCATTGAGCAGCATTACCCTCAGTTTCTTCCCATTTTTGTTTTCTAGGGTGGTAGGTTTAGAATTTGAGCCTTGCCTAAAAAGGCACTATGGGGTGGCAAGAGCCTTAGCCAATATCTGGAATCCCAGGGCTGACAGGTGCAAGCCATCCCTTGCGAAGCAGCGTGGCTTGTCAAGCATGTCATCCCAGGCAGACAGACACTGGATCCCCTTTGATTGACACCAGACATTAAGCCAATTGTAAAGCTGATCATCTTGTCTCTATATTGTGGCATCATTCTTGGTGAAGGAAGGATACTGCGCAGGGTCAGGGTCATACCTGCCTGGGCTACATAATCAGAGAGCTCCTCTATGTCTTTTTTCATGTGGTCCAGGGAGGTACGTCTCAGGTCATTCACACCAGCATGGACAATGACTGTGTCATATTTGTACTTGCCGTGGAGTGACCCGAGTGCTTGTGTTATGTGGCGGATTCTAGCGCCCGATAGGCAGCTTACTGTGACCCTCTCCTTGTTCAGCCTGGTGAGTGGGACGTCAGTGTGTCTGACTATGGAGTCACCTATGACAAGTATGTTTGGTGTTGTATTTGGCCTTAAGGGCTGTGACTGCTTTGCACACTGATTTTGTGGTTTATGTGTTGCTTGTGGGGTGTCTTGAGGTAGCAGTTGTTTGGGTGTCTGCTTTGGAGGCCTCTGCTGTTTAGGTAAATTTTACTCAGAGCCTCCAGTATGTCTTTGTGTGTTTATGTGTTTGATTCAGTGGTGTGGTAGCATTATGTGAGGCTGGTTTTGTGGTGTGTGTAGTTGCCTTCTCCTCCTGTCTGGTCTTGCCAGTCCTGAGTTGAGAGAGCTCAGCCTCCAGTTTGGCTAAATAGCTGCATCTCTCTGCAAGTATTTGTGTTATGTGGGAGGAGGAGAGGGTTGTCTGTGTACATGAGGCAATTGTAACATTGCCTCAATATTCCCAGATTCACCAACTGGGCAGGAGAGGACGCCAGCATCTGGCCCCTCGACATGCTAGAAAAATTAAGAAGTTAGGTATGAGACTGAATAAGAGAGGACTTAGTAAGGAAGTGGGTACTCGGGGGTTTAAGTGAGGGACTTTGTATAATATAGAAGTGACAAGTGCTGAGCTTTTTTTTTTTTTTTTTTTTGAGAAAAAAAAACTTTAGGAACAAGTGCTGCGCTTTTTAGTCAAGGGATATACTGTTTAGGTTACTAGTAGAGCAGTTCTAAGGGAAAAATGAAGAATAGACTTTATGGAGCCAGAAAAAGTTTAACCTTGTTAAACCGGCGCTGCCCGATGCTGCTCTAGTGGCAACTCCGCTTCATCGGCTAAAAGCACGCTAAAGCGTGCTTTATAGCAGGGGGCAGGAAAAGGCAGGAAATGACCCAAAATGGCCACTGAACTACAAGTTACTGTCTTAAACCACTCCTCTGAGGACAAACAGGGAGCTCAGTACTCCCCACTCCCACTGGTGAGTAAAAGAAACTTCCCCTGACAAAACAAAGAAAATGGAGAAGTACAGGAACCAAGACAAAGCCCAGGGGTCAGCAAAATCTGATCACTGGAACAAACTAACCAGAAAAGTTAGGTGAACAAGAATATTTTTTGTTTTTTTTTTAAAGTTTTTTCACAGACAGAACAGAAAACACAATAAATGCTTTGCTTTTCGATTAAATGCTATCAAAAGCTAGTACACTTGAGTGTATTAGCCTGTAGTTTAACTTTTAAGCAAACTTAAACTAAGAAGTGCAACCAACAATTAAAGCTTATAAAAACAGGAAAAACAGGTAATACCACTATAAAATAGACAGAAACAGTCGAATAACACAAATGGTCGAAAAATGCAAGAAAAAATACTTAAAAACTGGAAAGTTGCTTTTTCTGTTCTCTGCTGCTCTAGGAACTCTGCTGGATACCACGAGGAGCTGTGCTGAGTTCTCTACAGCAAGAAAAGCCTGCCAAAGCGTGCTTTATAACAGGGGGCTGGAAAAGGCAGGAAATGACCCAAAATGGCCACTGAACTACAAGTTACTATCTTAAACCACTCCTCTGAGGACAAACAGGCAGCTCAGTACTCCCCACTCCCACTGGTGAGTAAAGAAACTTCCCCCTGACCAAACAAAGAAAATGGAAGTACAGGAACCAAGACAAAGCCCAGGGATCAGCAAAATCTGATCACTGGAACAAACAACCAGGAAAGTTAGGAGAACAAGAATATTTTTTGTTTTTTTTTCAAGTTTTTTTCACAGACAGAACAGAAAACACAATAAATGCTTTGCTTTTCGATTAAATACTATCAAAAGCTAGTACACTTGAGTGTATTAGCCTGTAGTTTAACTTTTAAGCAAACTTAAACTAAAAAGTGCAACCAACAATTAAAGCTTATAAAAACAGGAAAAACTGGTAATACCACTATAAAATAGACAGAAACAGTCATCGAATAACACAAATGGTCGAAAAATGCAAGAAAAAATACTTAAAATCTGGAAAGTTGCTTTTTCTGTCCTCTGCTGCTCTATGAACTCTGCTGGATACCACGAGGAGCTGTGCTGAGTTCTCTACAGCCAGAAAAGCCTGCCAAAGCGTGCTTTATAGCAGGGGGCTGGAAAAGGCAGGAAATGACCCAAAATGGCCACTGAACTATAAGTTACTGTCTTAAACCACTCCTCTGAGGACAAACAGGCAGCTCAGTACTCCCCACTCCCACTGGTGAGTAAAGAAACTTCCCCCTGACCAAACAAAGAAATGGAAGTACAGGAACCAAGACAAAGCCCAGGGATCAGCAAAATCTGATCACTGGAACAAACTAGCCAGGAAAGTTAGGAGAACAAGAAATTTTTTTTGTTTTTTTTCAAGTTTTGTTTTCACAGACAGAACAGAAAACACAATAAATGCTTTGCTTTTCGATTAAATGCTATCAAAAGCTAGTACACTTGAGTGTATTAGCCTGTAGTTTAACTTTTAAGCAAACTTAAACTAAGAAGTGCAACCAACAATTAAAGCTTATAAAACAGGAAAAACAGGTAACACCCCTATAAAATAGACAGAAACAGTCGTCGAATAACACAGTCAAAAAATGCAAGAAAAATACTTAAAATCTGGAAAGTTGCTTTTCTGCCCTCTGCTGCTCTAGGAACTCTGCTCGATACCTCGAGGAGCTGTGCTGAGTTCTCTACAGCCAGAAAAGCCAGCCAAAGCGTGCTTTATAGCAGGGGGCTGGAAAAGGCAGGAAATGACCCTAATTGGCCACTGAACTACAAGTTACTGCCTTGAACAATTCCACTGAGGACAAACAGGCATCTCAGTACTCCGCACTCCCAGTGGTGAGTAACGAAACTTCCCTGACCAAACAAAGAAAATGGAAGTACAGGAACCAAGACAAAGCCCAGGGATCAGCAAAATCTGATCACTGAAACAAACAACCAGGAAAGTTAGGAAAACAAGAATTTTTTTTGTTTTTTTTTTCAATTTTTTTCACAGACAGAACAGAAAACACAGTAAATGCTTTGCTTTTCGATTAAATGCTATCAAAAGCTAGTACAGTGTATTAGCCTGTAGTTTAACTTTTAAGCAAACTTAAACTATGAAGTGCAACCAAAAATTAAAGCTTATAAAAACAGGAAAAACAGGTAATACCACTATAAAATAGACAGAAACAGTCGTCGAATAACACAAATGGTCGAAAAATGCAAGAAAAAATACTTAAAATCTGGAAAGTTGCTTTTTCTGTCCTCTGCTGCTCTAGGAACTCTGCTGGATACCACAAGGAGCTGTGCTGAGTTCTCTACAGCAAGAAAAGCCTGCCAAAGCGTGCTTTATAACAGGGGGCTGGAAAAGGCAGGAAATTACCCAAAATGGCCACTGAACTACAAGTTACTGACTTAAACCACTCCTCTGAGGACAAACAGGCAGCTCAGTACTCCCCACTCCCATTGGTGAGTAAAGAAACTTCCCCCTGACCAAACAAAGAAAATGGAGAAGTACAGGAACCAAGACAAAGCCCAGGGATCAGCAAAATCTGATCACTGGAACAAACTAGCCAGGAAAGTTAGGAGAACAAGAATATTTTTTGTTTTTCAAGTTTTTCACAGACAGAACAGAAAACACAATAAATGCTTTGCTTTTCGATTAAATGCTATCAAAAGCTAGTACACTTGAGTGTATTAGCCTGTAGTTTAACTTTTAAGCAAACTTAAACTAAGAAGTGCAACCAACAATTAAAGCTTATAAAAACAGGAAAAACAGGTAATACCACTATAAAATAGACAGAAACAGTCGTCGAATAACACAAATGGTCGAAAAATGCAAGAAAAATATTTAAAATCTGGAAAGTTGCTTTTCTGTCCTCTGCTGCTCTATGAACTCTGCTGGATACCACGAAGCTGTGCTGAGTTCTCTACAGCTGAAAATGCCTGCCAAAGTGTGCTTTATAGCAGGGGGCTAGAAAAGCAGGAAATGACCCAAAATGGCCACTGAACTACAAGTTACTGTCTTAAACCACTCCTCTGAGGACAAACAGGCAGCTCAGTACTCCCCACTCCCACTGGTGAGTAAAGAAACTTCCCCCTGACCAAACAAAGAAAATGGAGAAGTACAGGAACCAAGACAAAGCCCAGGGATCAGCAAAATCTGATCACTGGAACAAACTAGCCAGGAAAGTTAAGAGAACAAGAATATTTTTTCGTTTTTTTCAAGTTTTTTTCACAGACAGAACAGAAAACACCATAAATGCTTTGCTTTTCGATTAAATGCTATCAAAAGCTAGTACACGAGTGTATTAGCCTGTAGTTTAACTTTTAAGCAAACTTAAACTAAGAAGTGCAACCAACAATTAAAGCTTATAAAAACAGGAAAAACAGGTAATACCACTATAAAATAGACAGAAACAGTCGTCGAATAACACAAATGGTCGAAAAATGCAAGAAAAAATACTTAAAATCTTTAAAGTTGCTTTTTCTGTCCTCTGCTGCTCTAGGAACTCTGCTGGATACCACGAGGAGCTGTGCTGAGTTCTCTACAGCCAGAAAAGCCTGCCAAAGCGTGCTTTATAACAGGGGGCTGGAAAAGGCAGGAAATGACCCAAAATGGCCACTGAACTACAAGTTACTGTCTTAAACCACTCCTCTGAGGACAAACAGGCAGCTCAGTACTCCCCACTCCCATTGGTGAGTAAAGAAACTTCCCCCTGACCAAACAAAGAAAATGGAGAAGTACAGGAACCAAGACAAAGCCCAGGGATCAGCAAAATCTGATCACTGGAACAAACTAGCCAGGAAAGTTAGAACAAGAATATTTTTTTGTTTTTTCAAGTTTTTCACAGACAGAACAGAAAACACAATAAATGCTTTGCTTTTCGATTAAATGCTATCAAAAGCTAGTACACTTGAGTGTATTAGCCTGTAGTTTAACTTAAGCAAACTTAAACTAAAAGTGCAACCAACAATTAAAAGCTTATAAAACAGGAAAAACTGGTAATACCACGATAAAATAGACAGAAACAGTGGGTGAATAACACAAATGGTCGAAAAATGCAAGAAAAAATACTTAAAATCTGGAAAGTTGCTTTTTCTGTCCTCTGCTGCTCTATGAGCTCTGCTGGATACCACGAGGGCTGTGCTGAGTTCTCTACAATTAGAAAAAGCCTGCCAAAGCGTGCTTTATAGCAGGGGGCTGAAAAAGGCAGGAAATGACCCAAAATGGCCACTGAACTACAAGTTACTGTCTTAAACCACTCCTCTGAGGACAAACAGGCAGCTCAGTACTCCCCACTCCCACTGGTGAGTAAAGAAACTTCCCCCTGACCAAACAAAGAAAATGGAAGTACAGGAACCAAGACAAAGCCCAGGGATCAGCAAATCTGATCACTGGAACAAACTAACCAGGAAAGTTAGGAGAACAAGAATATTTTTGTTTTTCAAGTTTTTTCACAGACAGAACAGAAAAGCACAATAAATGCTTTGCTTTTTCGATTAAATGCTATCAAAAGCTAGTACACTTGAGTGTATTAGCCTGTAGTTTAACTTTTAAGCAAACTTAAACTAAGAAGTGCAACCAACAATTAAAGCTTATAAAAACAGGAAAAACAAGTAATACCACTATAAAATAGGCAGAAACAGTCGTCGAATAACACAAATGGTCGAAAAATGCAAGAAAAAATACTTAAAATCTGGAAAGTTGCTTTTTCTGTCCTCTGCTGCTCTAGGAACTCTGCTGGATACCACGAGGAGCTGTGCTGAGTTCCAGATCCAGCTCCAGCATGGACCAGATCCAGCATGGTTGCACCCCTGATTGATGTACTTACTATGTGGTCCAGGGAGTTTGTGTTTACAAAATACAGGAATATCTGTGCATGTACATTTAGTGTCATATAGGATTCCCAGTTAACACTGGGGTAATTAAAGTCACCCATGAATATGATACTGGGTTGGATGGTTAGTGTTTCTAATAAGTTTAAATGCATGGTATGGGTTTCCTGGTTCATAGAGGGGGATCTATAGCTTGCAAGGAAGTGGTATTGGATTTTGCCTATGGTGATTTGAACATGAAATAGCTCAACACTAAATGCTTAACCTTTAACCAGCTAAGATCTGTCTGCAATCAACTGGACATATAAGCGAATTTAAATACACTTTTATCTGCTCTTTTTCATATAGTACTGCATTTTATTTATTTTTGTTTCTCACTGAATAGCAATTGAACTGAAAATTGTGGCTCTGTGTCTCTACAGAGATCTTGTTAGAAGTGTAGCCATTGATAGCAGTGGGTGTAGTTTCACTTTGATATTCTGTGTTTTAGCCTAGGGGCTGTCCTGCTTTATACAAGTGGTACATTTTGTTTTTTTTTTCTGCTAAATACTTGAGCTTTGGCCAGCTAAGATCTGCCTACAATCAACTGGACGTATAAGCGAATTTAAGTACACTTTTAGCTGCACTTTTTCATATAGTACTGCATTTTATTTCATAGGTTCATAGGTTCATAGGTAGGTACTAGGCTATCAGCCCTGGGGCCTATACAAGCCCAGCCAAAAAGGTACCCTGGCTTTTGCCACCCAAGAAAATTATTTTCCTGTGCCACTGTTGAGCAGAGCCACAGAGGTGATCCCCGGGGTGAATTTCCTATTTCCCATCCAATCATCAAGATTTTTCTTGAAGAGTGCTAATGAGGAGCTTTGTTTGATATAGATAGGTAGTTTATTCCAGCGTATGGAAAGTCTCTAGGACAGGAATCTATCCCTCCGGCATGTTCTGTTTATTGTGGTGTCAAGGTTTAGGTCCCTAGAGCGTGTAGCTCAGAGGGATTGCAATTTATTTAAGTGGAGCATGTCCAACAGCACTGGGTTTGACATAGCTTTGTATGTTAGGCAGAGATCACCTCTTAGTAGGCGATATGCGACGGAGTAAAGCTGGAGTTTTTTTAGATGGTCTGTGTAGGGCATCTGTTTGAGGCCAGTAATCCTCTTTGTGAGGTATTTTTGCGGCCTTTCCAGTTGTTGTACATGTCTTGTGAGGTACATACCAAAAGGGGCGTTGTACTCTATAATGGGTCTAATGAGTGATGAGTAGAGGGGAACAATGACCTCTTTTTATCTGGATGAGAAACCTTTTGTGATGAGGTGTGCCACGTAGAAGGATTTCCTGACTACTGTGGAGATGTGATTAGTAAAGGAGAGACTACTGTCCACCTGTGTCCCAAGGTCTCTTATCACACTTTCGGTGTTAAGTATACTACCACCTATGTTGTAGTTCATGGGTGCAGAGTTTTTACCAAAGGGTATGACAATGCACTTTTTGGCATTGAGCTTGAGGCCATGGCTTTGACACCAGGCATCTGTCTCAGTGAGGCCCTTTTGTAGGATGTCCACATTGTTAGGTGTTTCGATTATGGCTCCTAGTTTTCAGTCATATCACGAACTTTGTTAGCCAAAGACCTTCTGTGTTAGCCTGTACTTCAAGTAGATACCAAACAGGGAGGACCCAGGACTGAACCCTGTGGTAGTCCACTTGTCACTGGTCTGAAGTCCCGGATTTGGAGTCTACTACTTTCACAGTGTGGGTTCTGTCAGTAAGCCAGTTGGCAACCCATCTTGTGACATAGAGATTTATACCTAGTTTAGTGGGTTTATCTATAATTCCAGAGTGGGGGATGGTGTCGAAAGCCTTGGCAAGATCTAGATAGGCTGTGTGAACCACCTTACCCTTGTCTAAGGCTTTGGTGACTGCTTCAAAGACGTCTATCAGGTTTAGGAGACATGATCTGCCTTTTACAAACCCAAACTGGGTGGGGTCCAGAGTTTGGAGATTACCAATGTCTTTGTTTATAAGTTCCATGATGATACATTCCATGGCCTTGCAGACCAGGCTCATCAGGCTAATGGGGCGGTAGTTCCCGGGGTCCATGGTGGCTTCCCCCCTTGTGGAGTGGGATAACCATTGCTATGCACCATTCAGCAGGCACAAAGCCTGAGGTGAGGCTATGATTGAATATGGTACTTAGGTGGGGTGCCAGTTCGTTCTGTAGTTCATGTAGAACACAGCCTGGGATGTCTGGTCCCATGGATGCTGTGTTCCTGGCTTTTGGAAGGTAATGTGGTTTCTACCTAGTTTTTTCTCACTCGAATATTAATGGTGAACTGAAAATTGTGGTTCTGTGTCTCCTAGAAAGATCTTATTAGAAGTGTAGCCATTGATAGCAGTT
>NW_025051914.1:0-11914 GCF_019279795.1 Protopterus annectens | reverse complement strand
CAAAATAAAATAAACATATGAGTCTGCTTTAGTCTTCCACACTGCAGCTCACTCTGCTAATTACTTCAAATAAATAAATAGTTAATGTCCTTACACTCACTGCTGCATTATTCATAACTTATTGGATTTCCTGCCATGAAGCCTGTCATCTGGACAGTCTACAAAAGCCAACTATTGCTTTAAGGTATATTAAATTTCACCTAAACGCTCATCGCATAGCATAGGACATAAAGGTGAAATTCAGGCATATCATCCTCAGAACTTCTTTACCACCAGTTTGAACACCGTTTTTAACAATTGATCTGTTTTCCTCCATCCATTTTCTACCATGTTTCTGTATGTTGAAATAGTTCATTACTCCTGTATGCTGAAGTCCTCACTGTTGCAGAAAGGTACCAAGTTGAGGGTTTTGTTCTTTTTCTTGAATTTTTTGTGCTATTTTGGGGGTTAATGTCATCCAGGAAGGTTAAATGCCAATGTGGAAGACAGATTCCCCTAAAGACCACCATAATAAGTGTCTTTTTTGCATATGAGCTTCTCACAACTACACGTCTTGTTTGATTTGTCAGGTGATTGTCCCGAAAACCCTTCACTGGAGACTTTCTTCCCTTTCATTGTACCTTGAAAATCAGCATCTTAAGCTTCTTGCTAAAGCTAGAATAAATGCCGAAACTGCACACAACGTACAAAGCAGAAACTTTTAATGAAATAAAATAAAACAAAATAAGATAAGGTAAGCACTTTCATGACTCACAGGCTGCTTCATCAGACAATACTAAAATTAAGGTGATATCCTTATATAGTGCTGTGAAATCATGTGGTACAATTAGGCATTTAAAGAAGTAATACTCATGTTAGGCAATATGCAATCATGTGATACAGTTAAGAATTAAAAGAAGTAAATATTCATAAGCAATAAAATATATATGTAAAGACATTGTAAGATAATTACTACTAGAGTCCATACATAGTGCATAAATAGGTGAATAAATATATATTTGAAAGTCTATAATTTAATTATGAATATTTCATAAAATATATAATATATATTCAATACTTATGTTTAAGAGGTTGTGCTTTTAAAAAAGATTTCAAAGAAGACATATTTTTTAAGCCTGGAAATTTTTCTAAATTGAATAAAATAATCCATTTTTGTTCAGCGGCTTCAGTACGATTTTCTAAATCACCACCTCCAATAGTATTGTCAATGATTTGTAAAACTAAAAATTTAAAAAGGTGTGATGAGTCTGTATGCATAACATGAGTAGCTAAGGCATTAGTTGCCTTTTTATTTCTAATGTCTCTGCTATGATCCAAAATTCTATCTTTAAATGACCTGTTAGTTTTACCTGTATAGTATGTGTGACAAATTTGACAGAAGGCAAAGTAAACAACATTTTCAGTTTTACAATCAGCATAGTGCTGCAAGGAAATTTTAAAGTGACAAATGGGATGTGTATAGAAAGCATGACTATAAATGTACTTGCAAGCAGAACAGTTTCTACATGGGAAAGTGCCTATTCTACTAGAAACAGATCTAGTAGAATGCATGGGTTTATAACAGAGATGCTGTTTAAGTGATTTGTTATTTCTAAAAGAAAATGATGGCGTATTACCAAAAATATTCAGAGAATTAGGGATGGCACTTAAAATGTTCCAGTACCCACGGTGGTGGTGCTGCGGTAGCATTGTTGCCTCACAGTATGACACTGTCTGGTTCGATTCTCAGTTAGAGCGTCTTCTGCATGGAGACATGCCTTAATGGGCGTACCTTCGTTGAAGGTTGTGCATCAGGGCTGGTAACTCAGCACATAAAAATCAACTACCAATTATTAGCAGACTGGAGTTCCTCTGTAGTAACCCCTAACCAGGAAAAGCCGAAAGACACAACAACTTAAAATGTTCCAATGTTTCTTAATAATGACACAGTAACTATCAATGTTACTAGAATATTGTAAGGCCACTCAATTTATCTGAAGGTTGAGTTAGAGGTTTAACTGACATTTGTCTATTATTAGTAGTATTGAAAGTATTTAAAAATGGTTTACATCTAGTGGCTCTGTATGTCCATGCTTCTTGAGTGATGTTTTCTATGTCACTTTCTGTGTATCCTCTCTCCAAAAATTCAGATTTAAGATCTGTAAGAGCTTTTTTTGCATCTGTGTCATTATTGTGTAACCGTAATATCCTAAATACTTGCCCCTTAAGCACATTTCTAGAAATATGCCTAGGATGCATGCTCTTTTTATGGAGAAGGGTATTCTTTTTAGTAGGCTTCTTGTGTATACTACTAGAGACATTATTAAATTCAGATTTAGTAAGTAGTATATCAAGAAATTCAGTTTGACTATCAGAATAATTGCATGTAAACTTGAGAAAGTATGTAGTACTATGAATAAATGTAACAAAATGTGTGTTCCCAGTGTGCTAAAACAAGGTTGATGTACGTGTTGGCACAAGCTGTGCCCATCGCTATGCCATCTTTTTGTAAGTATATGTTATTATCAAAGACAAAAATATTGTTTTCAAGGACAATTTCTAAGAGTGCACATATTAACATCACTTTACTAGCTAAAAACAATTATTGACATTTAAAAATTCTCTGATCATATCAACACCTAGATCATTAGGAATACATGTAAAAAGTGATTCAACATCAAATGTAACAAAAATGTAATCACTATTAATAGTTAACAATCATGTTTGAAGTATTTCAAGGAAAGATTTTGAATCTTTCAAAACAGTATGACATGTATCTAAAACTGTGTGCAAGTTATTCTCTAGATAAATTGATAGAGGCTCAGTACACCAGCCATGGCCTGCTAAATTGGACTCATAGGTGGGGTGTTGTAGTTCTTATGTATTTTTGGTAGTCCATAAATTGAAGGAATTAAAGGATGGGCTATATTAAAAAAATTAAATAATTCATCATTAATAAGATCTGTATTAATAAGTCAAATATTAAAAAGGATCCTGTTTGCAATAGGCTTAGAAATACATTGGTATGTATTAGTGTCATTTAATAAAAGCATCATTTGCTTAAAATACAATTCTTTGTCTAAGACTACAATTCCTCCCCCCTTGTCATCTGGTTTAATGACAAGTGACTGTATATTTCTTAATTCATTTAAGGCTAGAATATCACTGTTAGTCATGTTGTAAAATTTACATTTAATTCCTTCACAGAAAAGCTGTCTAAAGTCAACTTCACAAACATTGATAAAAGCTTGAACTACTGAATCAATATTCGGACTAAATGTACTAGGTTTTCTAAAGAAACGTGTGATTGAGATTATTGTTGGAAAAAAATTATTTTTAAAGTCAATTGTCTTCCTAAAAGTCTTAGGTCTTTAAGCATTTCGGCATGGTCTGCCTTCTTTGAAGGAATAAATGATAGACCTTTAATAAGGAAATTTGTTCCTCTGTTAAATCTATGGAAGAAATGTTAAAAATCAAACCTTTAGTTACTGGCGTCTCCTTTTTACCATTGATTGATTTCTGTCCATGCTTGCTGGTTGCTGCAAGTTCCCTTTACTCGACCTGTTTCTTGAGTGGTCCATGATTGGTAGGGGGGTCTTTTATTGATAAAAAAAAACTCAGAAACCTTCATTTCAGTCAAAGGAAACATATTCTTTGAAACAGTTGGTTCAAAAAGCCCAAAGGAATCTTTAACAGTACAAATGCACATATTAGAAGTGGAAGGAATATTATTAACATCAATAGAAACAGTGTCCTTATAAGAAAAAGGAGTAGCCATTAAAGTTATAGATGTAGATGCGTCTACATTACGTTTAATTTCACTGTTATCAGTTAATGTAGCAGTTCTTTGTGGCTGTGAAGAAACTGTTGCAATTGTATAATAGAGAGTTGTTGGCGTCACACTAGCAGTAACAGTGTTAGAATTAAAACATTTAAAAATGTCATTTTGACAAACAAGAATGTCATTTTTTAATTCATTCTCTATTGGTAGAAATAATTTGATTAATAAATGTATATATTGTGCACTGAATTATAAATTCAGTTCTTGCCATTGTCTCAAAACGTCCGGATATTCATTACCATAGCTAGGCATATTTAATATATGCAAAACTCTGGGAATTACCTTGTGTTGTAGAGAGGCTTGAAGATGCAGACATTGCCATTGCAAACATTTGTATTTATACAGTTTATTTTCAAATTCTTTATAAAGGTGAATAAACTCTTGTGGTGGTGGGACGCTGACATCATTGTACATCACATTCAAGGTAGATATATTCAACAGAGACTAATTGTAGCAGGCCATGGCTGGTGTACTGAGCCTCTATCAATTTATCTAGAGAATAACTTGCACACATTTTTAGACACGTCATACTGCTTTAAAAGATTGCAAATCTTTCTTTGAAAGACTTCAGACATGATTGTTAACTATTAATAGTGATTACATTTTTGTTACATTTGATGTTGAATCACTTTTTACATGCATTCCTAATGATCTAGGTGTTGATATCATCAGAGAATTTTTAACTGTCAATATTTTTTTTAGCTAGTAAAGTGATGTTAATATGTGCACTCTTAGAAATTGTGCTTGAAAACAATATTTTTGTCTTTGATAATAACATATACTTGCAAATAGTTGGCGTAGCGATGGGCACAGCTTGTGCCAACACATTCCCCAACCTTGTTTTAGCACACTAGGAACCTATATATATATATATATATATATATATATATATATATATATATCCTTACACCAACCAATCAATACTTTGAGCATATTCTTTGGTATGTGCGCTTTGTGGATGACATTTTCTTATTATGGAAGGGAGAGTTAGTAGAACTAGAACATTTTGTTACATTTATGCATAGTACTACACACTTTCTCAAATTTACATGTAACTATTCTGATAGTCAAATTGAATTTCTTGATATACTGCTTACTAAATCTGAATTTAATAATGTCTCCAGTAGTATATACAAGAGGCCTACTAAAAATAATACCCTTCTCCATAAAAGAGCATGCATCCTACACATATTTCTAGAAATGTGCTTAAGGGGCAAGTATTTAGGATATTATGGTTACACAATAATGACACAGATGCCAAAAAAGCTCTTACAGATCTTAAATCTGAATTTTTGGAGAGAGGATACTCAGAAAGTGACATAAAAAACATAATTCAAGAAGCATGGACATACACAGCCACTAGATGTAAACCATTTTAAATACTATCAATACTACTAATAATAGACAAATGACAGTTAAACCTCTAACTCAACCTTCAGATAAATTTAGAGTGGCCTTACAATATTCAAGTGACATTGATAGTTACTGTGACATTACTAAGAAAGATTGGAATATTTTAAGTGTCATCCCTAATTCTCTGAATGTTTTTGGTAATACACCATCATTTTCTTTTAGAAATAACAAATCACTTAAGCAGCATCTCTGTTATAAACCCATGCATTCTACTAAGTCTATTTCTAGTAGAATAGGCACTTTCCCATGTAGAAACTGTTCTGCTTGCAAGTACATTTATAATCATGCTTTCTATACACATCCCATTTGTTACTTTAAAATTTCCTTGCAGCACTATGCTGATTGCAAAACTGAAAATGTTGTTTACTTTGCCTTCTGCCAAAGTTGCCATGCATACTATACAGTTAAAACTAACAGGTCATTTAAAGATAGAATTTTGGATCATAGCAGAGACATTAGAAATAAAAAGGCAACTAATGCCTTAGCTACTCATGTTATGCATACAGACTCATCACACCTTTTTAAATTTTTAGTTTTACAAATCATTGACAATACTATTGGAGGTGGTGATTTAGAAAATCGTACTGAAGCCGCTGAACAAAAATGGATTATTTTATTAAATGCAGAAAAATTTCCAGGCTTAAATAATATGTCTTCTTTGAAACCTTTTTTTAAAAGCACAACCCCTTAAACATAAGTATTGAATATGTATTATATATTTTATGAAATATTCATAATTAAAATAGACTTTTAAATATATATTTATTCACCTATTTATGCACTATGTATGGACTCTAGTAGTAATTATCTTACAATGTCTTTACATATATATTTTATTGCTTATGAATATTTACTTCTTTTAATTCTTAACTGTATCATATGATTGTACATTGCTTAACATGTGTATTACTTCTTTTATTGCCTAATTGTACCACATGATTTCACAGCACTATATAAGGATATGATCCTAACTTTAGTATTGTCTGATGAAGTGGCCTGTGAGTCGTGAAAGCGCTTACCTCATCCATTTTGTTTTATTTCATTAAAAGTTTCTGCTTTGTAAATTGTGTGCAGTTTCTACATTTATTCTATTTTATTTTACTGCAACCAACTGCACTCTGTATTCGTATTATTTTGCTCTTCTTGCTAAAGATATTGTGAATGGAACTTCCTCCCTGAGGGTCAGCCATCAGGGAAGAAGAAGGTGAAAAAGGTAAGGCTGGAATATTCTGCTGTCCTGCCTCTGGTGGGTGTTTCTCCCAAGGTTGTTGCAAACCTGGAGACTCACCTGGTTGTGTTGTCAGATTTCTCTGCCGCATCCAAGTTGGAGGCCGGCAAGGATCTGGCGGGCAGCACATCCGAGGCTTTACAGGCATCCATTTTGCACATTAGGGGAAACTACTTTTGATTGTTTCTGAGGGGTCTAGGAGGTTTCCACAGTTTCTTCTTAGGGAAGAAGTTCCTACTACAGTTGTGGAATGCCATCCTGAGTCAGAGCCTTCTCAGTTTTCTATGACAGAAATTTCTTTAAAAAAGAAACACAAAACTAAACATGTTTCTTCTGCTCCTAGGGATCCACAAAGTAAGTAACATGCCTTTACTCAGTGGTTAGTTAATACTTTACTGTTGTTAAGGCCTCCTCATGAGTTTCAGTTCCTGGTCCTTCTTGGACCTCTTCTTCACCTAAAAGACCCAGGGAATTGAATTTTTTGGAGGATGAGTTGGATTCTGATAAAGAATCCCTTACTTATTCTACACAGATTCCCTCTATGTTAGACTACAGGTCTGAGGAGGAGGACTCTAACAGTCCAGATACTCCTTCTGAGGAAGTTTCCTTTGGGGACACAATCTCTAGGATGATGGAATTTTTAAGTGGGATTGTGCCCAGGTTTCTGATATCCATAAAAGGTACTATGAGTTACTTCAGATGGAATTTCCTAAACCTGTGACTATTCCTCCTGTTTTGGCTGCTTTACTGGATGTTTTTTCCAATGGCTGTAAACTACCTGATTCTCTGGCCCCTGCTCCCAAGAAGTCTGATAGGTTTTATAAGGTGCCTGAGGATTGTTACTTTTTGTTCAAATGTCCTGCTGCTGACCCCTCTGTGGTGTTTGTAGCCTCTGATAAGCCGTCTCAATTGCTTTCTTCATCCAAGTTACTGCCTTCTGACAAGTACAGCAGAACCATGGATGGGCTGGGTAAGAAGGTTTATACTTCAGCTACCCTAGCTTTTAGGGCTATTAATTATCAGACCCATATATCTAGGTATGTGTTGGCTCTTCTTTCTCAAGCTTGTCAGCTTTTTTTTTTTTATCTTCCAGACTCTGAGATTATATCTTCTGCTCTTTCATTGCTAGAGGCTTCCTCTCAAGTAGTTTGTCATTCTATCAAATATAGTTATGATGCAGCAGATGCCTCTTCTAAGGCTGCTGTTTTTGGATCACTAAGCCATGGTGGTGCAGCGGTAGCATTGTTGCCTCACAGCAAGAGGTTCACCTGTTCGATTCTCAGCTGGAGTGGCTTCTGTGAGGAATCTGCATATCCTCCCTGTGTTCGAGTGGCCTTTGAAAGACATGCGTGAATGGGCATGCCTTCACTGAAGGTTGGGTGTTGGGCTGGCAACTCAGCACCATATAAATCTACTGCCAATCATTAGCAGACTGGAGTTCCACTGTGGTGACCCTTAACCGGGAAAAGCTAACAACAACAATGAGGAGGTATTCTTAGCTTAGGCTTCAACCTTTACCTGAAGATATTAAGGCTAAGTTGATGGAAGCTCCTCTGGATAATAACCTTTTGTTTGGGGAAGCAGCTGCTGGTTTGTTTAAGTCCTTTCAGGATAAGGGGAAGGCCTTACAAGTGCTTAAACATGTCTGTTTCTCCTGTACCTAAATTTCAGATAAACTACCCTTCTAAGCCAGCCTTTGTTCACAGGCAATCTCACCCTCCTACTAAAGGTAAAAAGGGTGATAAATGGGCTCCTCCTGCTAAGGCCACTCAGACTTCAGGGATTTAAAAGCCTTCCTTTCCTGACAAACCAGGTGCTGTTGATTATCCACCTGTTCCCAGCCACATTCCTCTTTATCTTCACCTTTCCCTTTCTTTTTCTATTTAGCTTCAAATCACCCAGGATTCTTGGGTTCTGTCAATCATTCATCAGGGGTACTTCATGGTGTGGATTTCCTTTCTTACTTTTATGGAAACTCCTCAGTCTCCTTGGGAACAACTTCCTTTTTTCCCAGAGGTTCTTTGAGATTTCTTGTGCCTGTGTCCAAAAGGGGGAAGGGGTTTTATTCAAGAATGTTTCTAGAGCCGAGAAAAGATGGTACTTGGAGACTGATTCTAGACCTCTCTCATCTAAACACTTTTCTAAAGGTGCCTTCCTTTTGGATGTTGTCCCTTCAGACCCCATTTGCTCCCTCAGGCCTTTCTGGTGTCACTGGATCTCAAGGATGCTTATCTCCATATTCTCATCCATCCTGTTTTCTGGAAGTTTTTGCATTTTTCTGTTGCTTCCTGGCATTTTCACTTCTGTGCTTTGCCCTTTGGCCTTTCTACTGTCCCATGGGTGTTCATCAAATGCCTTCCTCCTGTGATTACTTTGTGCAGGCTTCAAGTGATCCAAATATTTCCTCACTTGGATGACCTGCTAATTCAGGCATCCTCTCCAGAGGTCCTTTTGCAAAATCTTCATTTTACCATTTCTCTTCTTCAGAACCTGGGGTTCATGATAAATTTTAAAAAGTCTTCCTTGACTCCTTCTTAGGATAATGTCTTTCTAGGTTGCAGGATTCAGATAGTGCCAATCCTGGCATCCCTGCCTCCTCCAAAAGCCTTAACTCTCATTTCTTACTTGCAAGCTCTTCTTACCCTGGCCTCCATTACAGTCAAAGAGTTCCTGAGAGCTCTGGGTTTCATGGTTTCCAGCATTCCAATGCTCCCTCTGGACAAACTCCACATGAGGAAGTTGCAGTGGTTTCTGAAGTTAGTATCGCTCCCACATGTGCATCCTCTAGACTTTACAGTTCCTCTTTTCCCTTGTCTCAAGAAGGAATGTTTATGGTGGATAGAGCAGTTGTCTCTGAATCCAGGGCTCCCTTTTCATCCTCCTCCTCTTCCCTCTCAGGATCTGTTCACAGACACTTCAGATGTGGGAGGAGCAATGTTTGGCTTCCTGACTGTTTAGAGAGTGTGGTCTCCTCATCAACTGAAGGAGCACAGCAACATCAAAAATATAAGAGCTCTTATGCTGGCTCTTCAGGCCTTTCATCCTCTTTTCTCTCCAGGGCCTCTCAAGGTATTCACAGACAATGAGGAAAACACAGTAACGCTGATTCCTGAAGGTCCACTCCAAAAAGAAACAAAGTGCAAAATAGAATGTAGAAACACTGGAGGCAGACCACCATGATTAATAAAAATATTTAATGATCAAAGGACAAGCGCTTTCGCGTACATAAAGCACGCTTCTTCAGATCCATAAAAACTACATTTTACAGGTGTCATATATATACTGAAAGGTTCTCACTAATAAAACAATCAAGCCATTAATTAATCAGGCTGTGAATTCATTATCCAATTAATGAATAAATGAACTAATTTAGTATACAAAAACATTTCTTAAAACCTAACATGACAATTATATACATTTCAAACATATTGAAATCATTTTAAAACTTCTAAAGTTTCACATAACCCATGTGAGTGACTATATCTAAAGCGTCATTTAAAAACCATATAGATTTATTCATTACACACTGCCCTTGTTATGGCTATTGGTCTAACCACTAGACTGAATAATTATCTCGCCTCTGGAATGAATCAAAAAAACCTGAATAAACAAAGTATCTTAGGTGAACAAAGTAACATTAATAAAGTGAATTCAGAATGGTTGAATTTATTATGTTAAAACCCATCTTTCCTACCTAAATATCTACCAACATAATCCTACTGAACAAATTATAAATATATTTATAAAAGAGGTGTTGTTGTGTAGCCATCTATCAATATGGACAAAAGTTTGTAAAAAACACATAACTTCTTGGTTAATAAAGCATGCTTATTCATGCAGTACTGGAAAACAGATATATATTTTTATATATTTTTATATTTTATATTTTTAATCCTGTTTACTTTTCAGTTAAAAATCCAGAATCAATGTATAAAAATGAGAATTATTAAATATGTGTGTGTTATAAATATTATAAATATTGTAATTATTATATTATAAATATTATAATATTACAAATGTTGTAAATATATGATAAAAATTAATGATAATGATGAGTATGAAATAATAATACCAATGATTAATGAATATGTGTTAAAAGAAAAGAAAAAATGTGCAAATTCAAAACACTACTACTAACAGCTTCATAATAAACTGAAATGTGTGCTCCTAACTGAAATACATATTAACTCCTAGAGCTCTTATATGTCAGAATGAAAAACATATCAGGTTAAACTTGTATGTGATATATTCATTTAACACTGCGTCCTTTCAAAGGAGCTCTTACACTCACATATTGATTCAAACCTGGAGGATATTGGGCCTTCAATCTGAGAATCCAACATAGCTCCTTGTTCTCCAAATCAATCCATCTGGATTGTTATGCTAAGGGCCAATTTTGGACATGGGTTAAATGAAAGTCTACCTACCAGACCAGTTCTTTTAAAAAGGGGTCTGAAGAGATGAGGTGTTTTCATTATTATTTTTATTTTATATATTTTTGTGAACATACATATGTATTTATATTTTATACTATACACTTTATGTATATTGATATGTTTTTAACAAATGTTTTTATATGTGTGTCTTTTTAAATACTATACTGCATGCTAAGTGATGTCAATAGATTTTACTATATAAGGTGTGGTTATTATCTGATTGAGTACACCTGATGAAGCATTGGTGAAAGCACTTGTGTCTCTTTGTAATAAACCAGTACTGCTACTGAAGAATTTTTTATTGCTTTTTTACCTTTTTTTTGGAGCCATACCTTAGTCAGTGTTTTTGGATAATTAAGTATAATGTGTTCCGACTGTACTGAATACATTTGTCAGACAAACATTGCTATAAGTGACTAATGCCAGGTGCTGTGTAATATAGATTTTTGCAACAAACAAGCTACTATTGATGAAAGGAAGGCAATACTGAATTAATAATGTATAGGGATTAAACCTGCTAATAAACTGCACTGTGAGGGCTACTGTAAAGGTAAATGACATTCATTCATCATCTACAGGATATGCAGTACTACTGAACGTAAAATATTGATTGTAATAAACCACTGTGTCATGTTAACCAAAATAAAGATTATTACCACAATCTGTTGTTTTTAATCTGGTATGTTGAAAAATACAAGTGCAGAGGTGCTTCACAGCAAATATGGCTATGACAGCATACATTAACTGAGGTTTATCTGATAAGCAGGTGTTATGCAAAACTGTAAAATGAGATACAATGAAATATGTCCTGCACTAAGTTCTGAACCTGGAATAGTAATGTGTATTGTGCTATAGTGTGTTCCCTGCACCATTGCCTTGTGTTAACCTTTACATTTCTGCTCTATGTAGGCCTGAATGTGGGTATGCTGATCCAGGCAAGTATGAGAGTGTAATAGGTGGAGACTGCAAATATAGACAGTGTAACCAAGTATGTATTAGGCAGAAATGGTAGCTCAG
>NW_025051913.1:0-12369 GCF_019279795.1 Protopterus annectens | reverse complement strand
ACTGTACACACAATTCATTAGGTATGGCTACAACTTACCTACCAGTGGGACAGATATTGTATTGTACCACACCTTGTGCTATGTGTTTGTAGCCATCTTACCTGTGTGGACACTATAATTGCTGTCCTGTTATAGACTATTCACATGCATGCCACTGTCAGGGTGACTATGGTTCCTTATATGCCTGTGGTATGGCTGCTTTGTGATTGCTGCACATCTGACATTCTGTGTTATTGGGGATATATATGCATGCTGTTGGACATGTTCAGGGATTGTGTAGACTAGTACTGCCAACATATGTTCTATACCAGTGCCACAATAGCATATATATGTACTATTGCCCAGCAGAACCACTCTCCAAACCCATCTGCCCATGTAACCCGGCCACATCACATGTGTGTCCCACCCTGGGGGCCTCCTCATGTACTGGTCCAGCAATACTGTCAGGTGAAACCAACCCAGCGGATGTTGCCCCCCCCCAGAGGCACACACAGACATGTTCCTGTTCCCTGAGGTCAGGTCCAGGGTCTGTTCCATAACAGGCTCCACAGACACATGTGGGATGTGTTACATCACTCTGAGGCACCCAATACACAGTCACAGGGCTGACATGCTCCTCCTGCTCAGCCTCCAGGCCAGGTACCTTCAGGACGTGGACTGCTGTTGTGAGCAGCAGTGAGTGGGAGGCATGTTCCCACTGTGTCCATATTGGAGCCCATGGGGCATCCACATCACAGACCACATACACCATCCAGGGGGTTTACCCACCACATGTGTCACATACCACCCCTTTAGACTGTCCTCTATATCTACCATCCCTGACCACCTCCACAACTATACCTGCCATACGTCCCCATATTCCCATTCCATACTTCACAGACAAGGGCAATGTGGTCCCAACAAGGGATTCACATGTGATATACCCATCCATGTTGTACACACTGTCAGCTGTTGATGTCTGTGTGTATTGCTATATGAGCTGTTTCCTCACACATATCATGCAGCACTGTGGTAGTGATATAGGGGACATGTATTTACATACATATATGTTTGTGTGTGTGTTTGTATATATGTAGACATGTGCATATAGGTATATATATCTATATATGTGTAGATATACATGATGTTGTATATATGTGATCATATATATGTCTACCCATGGGTATCTGTATATTTGTGGACATACATGTATATATATATATATATATATATATATATATATATATATATATTTATTTATTTATATATTATATATGTGTGCATATGTACACATATGCATACCTATATGTGGGATACATTAAAACATCAGGTCCACAATCTCACAACACTTTCCTGCACAGCTGCACTGTTCTGCCTTGCTACAACATATACAGGTGCCACATATGGACACAGCCTGACATTAGGGAGGTATATGTAGGACCAGATTGCAAGTAACCCTATTACATACCTATAGCATTCCTGCATGCTACATTACAGCTTAACTTGAGTATCCTGAAAGGTGTGGGCTGTGGATCCCATGTGTCCATCATAATAGCATTACTTCAACCACCAGCTATATACATACTTCCCATTACACAACACACACTATGATGGCTTACATCTGTCAGTCTGTTGTGGGAATGATGTCTGTTCTGGATAGTGTGCAGGATGTAATTATTTTCTTTGTTTTGTTTGCTTTGTCTCTCTCTCTCTCTCTCTCTCTCTCTCTCCACATGATCAGGTGATGGCCTCTACACCAATCAGTGTCCTCCACTTGCTACCTGCATGCAGCATGCTGTGTAGTACTTCCAATTACCACTGTCATGGCAACCACCTACTATAAATCCCTACATGTGGGCGTGGTTCCTTTACCTGTCCTGTATGATGGACATCCTTCCTGTGCGTGGGCATCAGTGATACAGACAGCAGGTAGCAATACCTCTTACAGGAGAATCTGCACACTCAGGCCAGCTACATATTTGTAGGAGGTTCCAGAGCTACAGACAGAGTGTGAGTAGAGTTGTTGTATGCATTGTATAGCATTGGTATTACAGGGTTTGTGTATTCATACTAGTTTAACTTGGAATGCAGTCTGTCTGCATAGCTTTCAACTGTGGACCTATGTTTTTGATGGCCATAGGTGTGCCTATTATGTTTTGTCTGTCCACCACACAGGTCTTGTGTCAGATATATCACTGGCAGTGTGTGTTGAGTGCTATCAGTACATGGCTACATCCATTTCTGTTTCTAACCTCATTCCTGACTAAGGGTATGTTGCAGATTATCCTGTAACACCAGCGACTTGCTTAGTGTAGGACAACAGTTTTACACATATGGGCTGTGTTCCAGACTCTGTCCTCCACCTACATACCAGGCTTTGCACATATGACATGCTGTCAGGGGATGTTCTGTAGTGAGCTGTGAGTATGTCATGCTGCCATTCCTGCCATCAGTCCACTGTTGTTGTGTTCCCCACACATACTGTGGGGTTGGGGCCATATATGTGTGGGCTTCACCTACACAATACATGTGTGCCCTTATGCACTCCAGAGGTCAGTGTATGTAACAGTAGTATATGGCCCTGTATTATTGAGTCTGCGGGGGGGGGGATGCACCATAACTAACATCGGCTGTTACAACATGTGGGGGTAT
Source organism: Protopterus annectens (assembly GCF_019279795.1). Classification (NCBI taxonomy): domain Eukaryota; kingdom Metazoa; phylum Chordata; order Ceratodontiformes; family Protopteridae; genus Protopterus; species Protopterus annectens. Next base: position 9,738 of record NW_025051913.1, on the reverse strand, counting down.
CAGGGATAAGCTGCCTTAAGGTATCTGAATGTACATTACCATACAGTCCACCTTGGGTAAATGCAGGCCTACTGCCTCCTGCCATACAGACTGTTCTGTTTGTCAGTGTAATTGTGGGATGGTGTCAGTTATGCCTTGTTATGTAACAGTTACATTGCATTGTGTCAACTGAGGTCTTTACCCCCTAGGGATTGTGTACGGAGTGTAGATAGAGGCTGCTGACATATACAGCTACATTAATTACTGTTGATTGTTTGGTATCCTGTGGTCCAATCTGTCTTTACTATTGTACTTCTTGAAGGTCTCAGCCTGGACAGCAACATATGTAAACCTTTCCAGACTACTGTATTAGTATAACTGTTTCACAGTTGCATTACTCTGTTTATATGGATGTCAGTGTCTAAACAGCTATATGACATGGCATATACAACTGTAATAGTACATAAATAAAGCTTTCCCATGTATGTAAACCTGTGTGTGGTGTTATATCCTTTGACCTCTCTGTGGGTATATGTTGCAGGCACCGAGTGTCATTTGTATGGGTGGCTCATACAGTGTCCATTTGGTAAGGTGGTAACTGTAGGTATAGTGGTTGTTCCATATTGTGTGCACCTTCTACATATGAATCTTCCTATACATATCTCTGCATGTGTATGTGTAGTTACATATATATATATATATATATATATATATATATATATGTGTGCATATATATATATATATATCTGTATCTGCATATATGTATCTGTATATGTGTATCCTATGGATGTTGATTGCTTCCACATTGTACATTCCCTATGGGAGCCAGACTATACTACATGATATGTTACTGATACCAGCCTGACATCATACAGGTGGGATGGAGTACTGTTAACATTTTGTGCCCATGTTGTGTCAAGTCCTGGTTATGAGATCTGCAACCGTTGGTAGTGTATCGCAGGGAAGATGTGTTTGACTGTGGGTGGGGGAATACCTATTCGTACAAGACGTATGTTGTTTGGGGCCACTCAACCCCATTAATGGTGCATGTGGACATATATGTTTTTATGTTCCCATTTTTATCTACAGATGTATGTCCATATATACCTATATAGATATGTATATCTGCTTACATATATATAAATTGCTGTATATATATCTATAGATGTATGCATATGTATGCATATATATATTTATATATGTATATATATATATATATATATATATATATATATATATATATATATATACATATATATATATATATATATATATATATATATTTATATCTATGTATATAGATATGTTATATGTATTTAGCTATTAATATATACACACACACACACACACACACACACACACACACACACACACACATATGTTGAAATACATTCTGTGTACTGTTGAATGCCTGGACTGGATATATTTGTGAAAACATCAGGGTTACATATATCTGACATGGTTTAGTGGTAAATCAATTTGGTTATGGTGTGCAGCGTCCTGTGTTCGAGCCTTGCAAAGGCTGTGCATTTTGTTGCTGGGCAGAACAAGGGCCATTGGATACAGAGTGATAAACGCACTTTTAAGCAGTTGTAAGTAGGTTTGCGCGGGTTTGCGAGGAGGTAAACACTGCTAACTTCTAGTTACAGTTTCTTATACTGATTTAGCTTCTTAATTGCTTAACATGTGTAGGCATTGCTTACCCCCGTGCAAAACTTAAACCTGCTTACTGCTGCTTAAAAGTGCTTACTCATGCTTACCCCGCACTAATTTCTTTAAAAGAAAAGAAAAAAGGGTTGATAGGAAAGTAGTGAAAAAGGGGCACAAAGAGGGAAAAACGGCAGGGAAGATAGCTAGGGATGTGCAGGAAGGTTGTAGGGAAGGTCCATAGCTGCCTATTTCATCTACAGGAATAGATGTGCAGATACACTGAATTTGGAGGTAGATTTGAACACTCAAACTCCTGAGAGAGGGGTGAGGATAGCAATAATATGATGTGATGCCAATTAGACCAGATTACATGTGTCCAGTGGACACGTGCGAAGTGGACAGCTATGTTTGGGACGAGATTTTTTTGGGAGGAACAGATTGCCCTTTTTTTTTCAGGTGAGAGTGGGATGTTGGGGAGGGATAGTAGGTATATTTGGGGAGGTAGGTTGGGTAGCTTAACAGACAAGACAAACAAGATGCATACAGGGGCGGTATATGACACATGTGGGGGTAGACACCTTGATGGGGAGGGATGATGGGACATTGGAACCCCATGACCCCCTAAGTGGAAACAGTGGGACTGAGATCCCCACCCATGGGCAGTCACCACTGCACCTTCACAGATGTGAAGGTGGCTGCGCTGGGGGCTAAGTCATAGAGCCAGGCCAACCTTCTAGTTGTGACACATGGCCCTTGAGCTGGCGTGGCAGATCTCCGACCTCCCTGCGGAGCTCGCTATGCACCATGACCTGGACCTGGTGATGGGTGACAGGTTCCTATCCAAGCCCGCTCCCAGGGGGGGAACGAGCCCCATCCCCTGAGGTGGTTCCACCCAAAGATGATGCAGGACCAATGGACATGGAGACCCCAGGTTGGGCCCCAGACGTGCTGGTGCCCAGTGCCACAGCCAGCTGAGGTGGGACAGGTGGGTCCGCTGGGACTGACCTTCCCAAACATGCTATATTGTTTAAATTATATCATCATATGTGGGTTAGTAATAGTCAACACATTCCAGGGTTAGGTATAACAGCATGCATAGATATTCCCATTAACCCATACACCAGATATGGAACAGTTGCATAGCAAACGGAACACATGCATATATGGGACCACAGTGGTAATAACAACAGCATGCAGGTACATTGAGGGCACCGTGCCACCAATGTTGGAGTATTTCAATATAGCACATGCATGGAAACAGGTTAAAATAATTATCAACCAATAGGACATATGTCACATTAGAACAGTGCAGTCATTACATAACAGTTGAGGTGGGTATGTAGTTTATTGTTGGAGATATGGTGGGAGAGAGAAAGATGTCAAATAAAAACTAGTATATTCCTGTAATCCACATTACTTTCCTAGTCAGTGCTGTTATCTGTACCTTACAAGTATTACTACAGTACCCTATAGCCTTAGTTTGGACAGTGATATAGCTGTTGTCATCGCTATATATGAACTGGTTTTACTTGCAGTATACAACTCTTACCTGATGTACCTATGGAGGAAATGTTTAACACTAACTGTTTCTACACATACTCCCAGATTTCAGGTTGATGTTGTGCACATAGCTGTCCATCTCTTTCTGCATAGACTCTGGCCATGTCTTGACCACATGTAGGTGAACTGGGACATATCTAGACTATTGCGGTCTTCAACCTTTAGTGACTTACCACACTCTTATACAGGCTTTCCTACACAGTTATATTATGTAGCACAGTGTAGGTGACAGTGATCAGTGATACCTTATTATTCAGAGCAACTGCAACACTCAAAATTCCATACAATACCAGAGTAAACAGTACCAGTACAGTATATCAATCTTTTTTTTTCTCAGCAGTGTTCGTATCCTACGTACCTGTGGGAGCAATGCATGTTAGCAGTACCTGAATGTTGCCACAGGCGGTACCAGATTAAACATTAGTATTATGCACATACATCTCACTCTGTTACTGTACATACTCTGGTCACAGCTTGACAACATGGGGGTGTAGATAGGACATACTTGGCTTATTACTCTCATAACAGTATTTGGAGTTGCTAGAGTGACAGGTTTGCTCTCATAGATGCATGACAATCAGTTGTATTCCGTCTTTGCTGCCTAGACATCTGGAATCATCCCACAGACTTCCCAGGGGGACAGGGTAATGGGCAGCAGATATGGGCCCATATACTGGACATTCTGGTCTTATCTGTGCAGTTCTGGGGTATGATTCTGTATGCAGCCTAATTCCACTCCCAGGATTCAGGCCATGACTGTGTCTGCTACAACTTAAACACTGTCCATCAGAGTTGTGTATGCTATATAGATATTGCTGTATATCTTCTATCTGCTTTCTGTCTTATAATTCTCCTGTGGCTTTGCATTATGACCTTGTATTACAACACTCTTATACAGATTTCCTTGACAGTTATATTTTGTAGGACAGTGAGGGCGAAAGTGATGAGCAATACCTTATTATTTGGAGCAACTGCATCAGTCACAATGCCATACAATTCCAAAGTAAACAATACCAGTACAGGGTATCATTCTTGTATTTCCAGGCACAGTGTTAGTATCTGACAGCCCTGTGGGAGAAATGTTTGTTGCACTACCTGAATGTTGCCACACACAGTACCAGATTCCACATTACTATTATGCACATACATCTCACTCTGTTACTGTACACACTCTCCCCACAGTTTGACAACATGGGGGTGTAAATGGGACATAAGTGGCTTCTTACTCTCATAAGGTTTTGGGGAGTTGTTAGTCTGCCAGCTTTGTTCTCGTAGATGTGTGTCAATCGGTTGTATTTCCTGTTTGCTGCCAATACGTCTGGGATCATCGCACTGATTTCCCAGGGAGGGGCAGGTTGACAGGCAGCAGATATAGGCCACTTTACCGGACATTCTGGACATATCTGTACAGTTGTGGGGTATGATTCTGTATGCAGATTACTACCACTGCCAGGATTCAAACCATGGCTGTGTGTGCTAAAATTACAGCAATTCACTTCTCAGTTGCATGTGCTATTTGGATTTTGTCATCTGCCTTTTCACTGTTTTCTGTCTATGTGCCTCTCAGTTGTACTAAATGGCCTCTGGGGATTACATCAGTCATATACAGGCATTCTTACACATTCTATTTATGGTGTGCAGTGTGGGTAACAGTGCTTAATGCAACAGTACTATTATGTATTGCAAATCTACATTACCATATAATACCAGAGTATACACATGCAGTCCAGCAGTTAGAATTTTATTGTCAGGCTATTACGCTTTTATTTGCATACAAACGTTATGAGACTCTTCCTGCCATATTCTCCAGTGTATGCAGTACTTGCCTTACACAATACAGGTTTTATACAGGCAATTAATTTACTAATACTTTTAGATTTATTTCTTATGACAGTACATGCAAGAGTATTACTGACCTGCTTCACATCGCAACCTCTCCAGGTGACTTCTGTGGGCCTCATGATTTGCTGCCCACTCACATGCATCTGTTGAGGACATAAGAGGAATATTTAGCCATACCTATCCTTGATATACATGAGCTGGCAATTATTACACACATATTGGAGTGATACTTACACACAGCTGGGACATCCCCTGCCGTTCTAGCCTGTTGGATCCACTGCTCCAAGAAGTTCCCCTTACATCACTTCAGGTCAGCATAGTGATGCCTGACCTGCTCACCAGTTCGGAGTATGCCAGTGGCACTGGTGATGTCACGGGCGAGATGGTCCCAGGCTTCCTTCTTGTACTGGAAACCCTGGTACTGTCCCTGCAACAGTCTCTGCTCATGGTCTTTGACAAGGAGTCCTGCCATGACTCTGGACTCCTGGATGTACCAGTGCTGCACCCAGAAGCGCACACCTTCTCCCCTTCCTACCATAGTGCCTGCAACCAGTAATAAGATGTATTCACGCCTGTTGGATTTAAGTAGGGCCAATTTACCACACTTTTCTGTGATTGGCCAGTTTTGAAAAGGCTAGGCTATGGACAAACTTGCTTACCTAAGGTTGGCATTGTTTAAAGGGGTATAATACTGAGCACATTGAGTTAGCTGGTCTACGCATTGCTTATACCTCCTAAGCTGGCCTATGCAATGCTTAGCATTGCTTACATTAGACTTTGCGTTATATTTTCTTTTTGGCATTGATTTCTTATTCATTACATCTTATATATATGCCTGGTATACATGATTCATGTGTACATACACTGTATGGTGTCCTTGTGTTTTGTTGGGGACTTCACCACTCTATTACAATTACATCTCACATCTGGGCTTACTGCTGTACTCCATTTCACATATTTATGTTATGTAGTGGGTTATAGAACATATGACTATAGACTGATTCCTTTCACAGGTTCAGTTTGATTTTACTATAGTGAGGACTTGTTTGCTGATAACTCATTTTTCTGTACTGCTGTGATGGCTTGGTGGTTAACTATTGTGACTATAGTGTATAGGGTCTTGGATTCAAGACCTGCAGGGCTGTTTATTTTGTTGCTGGGCAGTACAAGGGCCATTGGATACAGAGTGATTAAGGCACTTTTGGTGGTTGTAAGCTGATTTGCGTGGGTTTGCGCGAGGGTAAGCAATGCTAACCTCCAGTTAAATATGCTTACAGGGAGTTAGCTTCAAAATTGCTTAACCTGTGTGCGCATGTCTTAGCCCTATGCAAACGGGCTTAAACTCACTTACTGGTGCTTAAATATGCTTGCTACTGCTTATTGGTGCTTACACTTGCTTACTAATGCTTACTCCCGCTTACAATTGCACTGATTTAGACAGTCATATGTAATGGTTCTTGGGAAGGTGTATGGAGTTGTCTTTCATTACACATTTTACCTTCCATTTATATCCATGATTCCTGTGTACATATACTGTATGGCGCACATGTGCTTATCTGGGGACTTTGCAACATTTATGACACAGACACCTCACATGTGCATTTAATGCAGTACTCCAGTTCACAAATATATATTATTTAGTGGGTTATAAAACTAAAATATTGGTCATAACGTGATTTGCCATAGAAAATGGAATGTGCTGCAGTGGGACTCGAACTGGGAATGCCTGCTCGTAAGGCAAATGCTCTGCCCACTACACTACTGCTATACTGCTTCATTTGCATATATCTTCCTTGTTATCCTCTTCAGCCATTTAAGCTGCATTAACTGTAGCTAAGCGATGGGCACACCCAAGCACCTATGGTTAGCTGTAATCTGATTCTTAATTTAAAAAAAAAGTTTGTTTATTTGATTTGCATTTACTATTTCTGTTGTACACATGGGGGAATTTTTCTGGGGATATGCGAACAACTATGAGCGGTCTCACTCATTCCTTTGGCCTTTCTGCAGTTTTTCATTGTAGGGGTGTGTATATTCTGAGTGCTTTGCTCTCAAACATTCCCCTGCAATCTTACATACTCAGTGTAATATTAGGAGCTCAGGCAGCACGCCTTCGTTAATATGCATGACTTGCTGCCGTCCTGCTCCTAAATGGTGGCTTCCATGCAGGACTAAGCTAGTCCTGCACAGAAGAATAGTAAATCTGGAGGCAAGTGTTGGTTATTGTGTTGCAAGGCAGATCTGTTCAGCTTTGGAGGAGGGGATGATATTAATAATTACAAGAGGTACTTATTTTGGGTCCCTTTTCCCCCATTAATGATGCCTTTGGTCATATATTTATTTGTTGTTATTTATATATATAGATATATATATATATATATATTTTTTTTTTTATGTATATATATCTTGATATTATATATATATATATATATATATATATATATATATATATATATATATATATATATTTGTATAGGTTTCATATATTAGATAGTTTTGGTGGTATGTTTATTTATTTTCTAATATATACTTTGTATGGAAGTAGGATTTTGTATAGAATGTGAGGAAATCAGTGTTCACAAATTAGTGCTTACAGCTATAAATATTTGCTGCCTGTTGTTTGTTTCTGTATTTAAATCCAGGTTTCTGCCTATTCAGTTACATACTGATGACACTTTAGGCGAAACCGGTCACTGGTCTGTGTATTTTGGTGCAGACTGTGCTTGAATAAACTTCTCTTTACAGTAGCTGTTCACTATTTTTGTTTACTGAGTGCTGGAGAATTTGTTGGGATCTTATGCAGTTTAACTTCGTGTATCAGTTTATGTACGGTTGCGTGCACCGTCAGTTTTGGGACTTCTGTATATCTTTTGAGTGCTGGTACGTACTATTGGAGCTCTTCTAGCTGGATGGGCTTGGTGTTATTTTCGAGGCAAATTTAACATCAACAGCTATTTTGGACAGCGGGTGTTTGGATCGAAGTGGGAAATTACAATTTTCTGCATTATTATGGCAGTCGGCCTGGATTTTAGGGCTTATTTGGACAAATTGGCAGCAGACAAAAATGATTGCACTTTTTTCACTGCTACTTCTAAATCGGGGGAAGTGGCAAGTACGAGTAATGAAGCAGGTCAGTCAGACTGGCAAGATGTGTTCAGACAGTTGACCGAATCTTCTAAAAAGGTACGTTCATATGTGTGGCATTGTAAGCTTCTTAAAGCTTATTTGTTAGCTAAAATAGCTCCGAGGGGGCTAAGAGTTTATGTTGAACCAGGGCTTGGTAGTGAGGATGAAGAATTCATGCAAAAATGGAGGGCCATACAACAAACGGCTTCCAATATGTTTGTACAGCTGCTGGTTGAGTACTATGAAAAGCAATTACCGGATCTTTTGTCAAAGCTTGATGCTTGCCATGAACGTACCAAGGAATATATTAATACTGCTAAATATCAAGATTTGTATGTACAATTTGTGGCTGACACTGATAAATATGATAAAGATTTACGTAAGAGACAAATACCAGAGGGATATCAGTGACTTTAAATCTGCTATGGTTTACTCTTAGAAGAAACAGAGACGAGGGGTACGATTCTCTGAAAATCAAAGTACTGTTAGACCTAAACGAAAATGGGTCAAGTCTATCCTTAGGAGGACTGATAATTCATCTAGTGCCTCAGAGTTTTCTTCGAGCTTTTCAAATACTGATACGGAACCAGAAGCAGGGGAGATGACTATTTCTACTTCACCGGCCTCTAAGCGACATAGAGTCCCTTTAGGAGGGCAGGCCGCAAACATCGCAGAAATGCCCATAGAGAAGATATTCCAGGACAGTCTGCATCACTAATGGACACTATCCCTAATGTTGTAGCTAACCATGATACTAATGTTGTTAATAATGTTAATAACTTAGTCATTAATTTAACATCTTACACTTTTACATCTAGTGAACTTAGTGTGTTAAAAAAGGTTTGGGATTTGTGCCATCTTTTTATGTGTCTCATCATGATGTAATAAAGGATGTAAAAACTTTTTGCAGAAATTTAAATCTTAAATACTTTTTTGCTCATAAGGAAGGGGCTTTGAAACAAACTGATGAAGTGGGTTTCCATTTTAAAAAATCTGAATTTGTACCTCCTTATTATAGTACTATTAAAACTTTTGACCAGTTAGTTTTGAAGGATTTACATGTTAATCAATCTCAGATTTTTCGACCATTTACTGATAACCTGACTCTGTCTGAAAGAGAGGCTGTTAAATCTCTGACACAAAATGAACATATAGTTATAGTAGGTGCAGATAAGGGTGGAGCAGTGATCATATAGGACAAGGAGCATTATACACAAGAGGCCAAGCGACAGCTATCTGATAAAGTTTTTTATTCAGTTATATCTGCTAACCCCACATAACATTATAAATTTGAAATAGATAAGTTTCTTGATGGGGCCAAAGATCAAGGTGTTATTACAGCCTCTTTGTTGACCCAGTCGAAGGTTGATGCACCTGTACCTCAATATTTTTATTTGGTTCCCAAGATTTACAAAACACTTAATAATCCACTTGGGTGCCCTATTGTGGCAGGCAGAGGTTCATTAATTGAACCATTGTCAGAATATTTAGAATATAGGTTAAAACAGCTTCTTCCATTGGTTACAGCTAGGATTCGGGACAACAAACAGTTCTTATTACTGATGGATAATCCACAGATTC
>NW_025051912.1:0-12300 GCF_019279795.1 Protopterus annectens | reverse complement strand
TTTTTTGGGGTTATATATATATATATATATATATATATAGATATATATATATATATATATATATATATATATATATATATATATATATATATATATATATATATATATATATATATATATATATATGTATAACATATGTCCATAACATGTAGTGGAGTCATACCTCAGCACCAATAGTCACAACCTCTTAGTGCAAGGGGATGTCATGTAAGTATTGCAGGTATAAATGTAGACTTTTGCTACTGTAACAGGGGTTGTCTTAACAGAAATGTTGTGTGGGAAGTCACATCTGATATTGACATGTACACCATCAGTTACTGACAGACATCATAAGATCATCATAGTACAGTACCACACAAATCACAGTAATGATCCTGTGGAATACAGCAGAGATATGACCAATAAATGTGGACAGTCTGACACACTCTGGTCAGTCCAGAGGTATACACAGCACCCCTTAGTGCAAGATGTGTGGACCAAGCCTGACAAAGTGGATGTTTACAGCCATGTAAATGGGGATATCATGAAAATACTGGAATAGATAAGCTCACACAGTTTATGCATTCACACACTCCTGTCTGTCCTGACACATAATAACCAGAGGAGCAGAGGTCACAAGCCCACATACTACCCACTAGTTAGTGACATACATCTGTACAGCATCCCACTGCTTTGTCAGAAATACACAACAGTTATGGTGGCCCAGCAACAGTACATCTGACAAATATCTGGACATAACATCACACTGGGTAAATACACTGAGCTGCTAGGCATGTCACAAAGCACTGTGCAAACTACAGGCAGACTGCCACAACACTGGCCTACATTTCTTATGGGGAATACACATGTACCTGCAAATATAGCAGGCTCTACAGGCATGTAACAGCATGGAGTAACAGACACCTGTGTGAAAGTGCATACCCACAACCAATCTGAACACAGCCACAGTCACATATGGTAAGTGTACTTAATATTACAGTATATGGACTGTGTGAACAACACCATCCTCATATGTGCCACTCACACACTAACCCTACATATACTGGGCCAATACACAGTGTATTCCAATGCCTGACTGTGGTATGGGACATGTGTCGGTCTGGCCCTACAAACATGTATGCCGATAGGGTACCATACACTGGAGCAGCATGCAACATCACATAGAACAGGACCAAGAACAATGACATCTACCACAGTCTGTACACAGGCCAAGGTACATATTCACAATACACACTCTGTCAACAATCACCATAAGTACACAGACCTCACTACTGTACACACTACAACAGAATGTCCAGGTTTTGTCCTCAAATATAAGGCCTACTATACATAACATGTCTAGCAGTCTGATATCTCACTGGCTTGTTATCAGGTATGATGTCAGTAAATAATGATGTACTGAACATATGCACCTCTTACTGCATGACATATGTACAAAGGTTGACAGAGTTGTGGCTGGAGGCACAAACACAGGGCCAATATTGACATGTTGCTGTGATAAACCCATACATTTACTGGTGTAACAGGGTTTGTTGTGACATATGTCTTCTGAGGGATATGAAGTCAGTAACTCACATGGCTGTCACCATGTACTGACTGCAATCCTCAGAGTATGCTACTGCATTTCTAAAGATAGGAAATGTGTGAGTAACACAACACATGTAAGACTCCAAACACTGGCCAGTCTGCAGATAGCCCTACAGGTGAGAGTTTCCTCAACCACATAACACTGTCATGACAGATATTAAATCATGTAGAACAGCCATATCCACACAAACCCTGTTAAACCAACATTACTTCAAATGTAGAAGAGCAATACTTACATTCTGTCCTCATGTCTGGAACATCCCGATCCTGTTTGTTGGCCTGTCTCCACAGTGTATGTTGTAAGAGGTATATCCAACTACCCTCTGTGATGCTGTTTGTCAAACACCCACATGAAGTCCTGCTCACAGTGAAGGAAAAGGGCCAACACCCACATGAAGTGCTTAGTTATAGGAGTGTGTTTCCATGCAATTGGCTATAGGAATGATACCACAGCTGTTCCACATGCAATCAGCTAGTGGGGACTGCAATTCATGCACAGGCCATCAGCTGATCATGAGCATCACTTACAAAACTCAAGCTGCTGCCTAAGCAAAGCAGGTGTACTTTTCCACATCCACCAGAGAGGGAGTGAGAGAGACAGACAGAGACAAAGTAAGAAAGGAAGGGAGTAGGAGAGTAAGAGCCAAGCATGTTTGTGTATGATCCATGGGTGGAGAGTGGTATCTGGGCATTATGATGGTTGCCTATATTGTGTACTAATCCATACTGTCACATGGTAATTGCACATGGCTGTACACATTTATGGCTGAGGATTGTCGACAACAATCTCTACAATGTTTGGAAAATGTTGGCCTTGTAATGTTGACAATGGGACATGTAGCTCCTCAATATAATGATGTGGCAAAACCCACACTGCAATGGACCCTGTCATTACACAATCACCCCAGCACCCACACAGGACACTGATAACACACACTTACCAGTACTGAGTTTCAAACCCCTACCTGACTATGTATTGCTATTACATTGTTATGCAGTTATTGCATGCACCATGGAGCTTACATGTTGGAGAGCTGTCCAAAGGTATCTTTGAAGGTGAGTGACATCAGCAACAGTGATAAAGGAGGGATAAGGGAAGTGTAGTACATGTGACTGTCCACAAAAGCAGGTGTCAAGGAAGACACAACCACACTCTCTCAGGGAATCACACACATTATCACAGTTGGCAGGGTCAGGATTAGAACTCCTACCTAACTAGTTTGCTACACTACAGTATTACACAGTTATCACATGCACCACAGAGCTTATCAGGCTGATATATGGCCAAAGGGTTATTTCAAGGTGACTGACATCAGCAGGCATGCTACAGTAGGGCAATGGGAGGTGTAGTGAGTGTGAATGGCTTCAAAATCATTAATCTCACACACACACACACACACACACACACACACACACACACACACACACACACACACACACACACACACACACACACACACACACACACACACACACACACACACACACACACACTTGCCAGTACTGACATGCATGGGTTCATTGCTTCACAGGTGTGTAGTAGTTGACTGTGCCAGAAGGCTGTACAAGGCTAGGCAAAGGGAATACCTTGGCATCAGGCCACATGACAATGGTCTCCAGTGTGGCTCAGGGGTGTAGTCCCTGGATTGGCCCACACAGGTGGGTATTGTATTCACCATCCACTCATCTGGGTTACTATTGTGGGTGGCCAGTGCTGTGCAATGCTTGCCATGTATGTGATCTATATTCCATAACATGGACAGTGTCTGGGTTGTGCACATGTCCCACATGCATGTTCTGTGACATGTGGAAGTGTACTTGGGGTCTCTGGGGCATGTTGTGTGGACAGATTGTTATCATCTGATGTGGCATTCCTGACCTCATGTGGTGAGACCTGGCTATGGAACTGAGGTCATGCCTGCACCTACATTGACAGCATGATACAGGTATTCAGTGGAGTTAGTGGCATCTGTCCATACAGGGCATGTGTATAAGGCATGGTATTCCCTTTGTGGGTTACATTTGCAGACTCTACAGTTGTTGCAGGCATCCAGTGGGGAACATAGCAAAGGACCACTGTAAGCAACTATTTGCCTATTGTAGGATGGAACAGGGTGCCATGTCCTTTTACTTGCTGGATAACACACAGTCAGGAGATGTTACACATCACAGTACATTCTGATGTCAGTGGCAGTGTTGTGGTCAACAGGCATGTAGTCCACTGCAATCACACTGTGGTTACTATCTGTGGGCAATATGCAGGAACTACCAATATAGTGGTTGTTGCCTAGCCAAGTGTGTTTGTGTATGAGACATGGGTGGAGAGTGTTCTCTGAGTAATACAAGGGTTGCCTATATTGTTCACTGATCCATAATGTCACATGTAGGGCTATGGATTGTCTACACCAGCCTCTCTGCTGTTTGACATCTGTTGTCCTTGTAAGGTGGACATTGTGACATATAGTAGGTCCTCAATATAATAATTTAGCAAAACCCACCCCACAATGCATCCTGTCATTACACAATCACAGCAACCTCCACACAGGATACTGATGACAAACACACACACACACACACACACACTTGCCAGTACTGAGATTCAACCCCTACCTAGCTATGTATTGCTACTACAGTGTACCACATTTATCACACATGCCATGGAGCTTATTGGATGGATGTTGTCCCAAGGTACTTCTAAGGTGAGGAACATCACCAGCCCTTGTAAATACTGGCATTGGGTGATGTAGTGGGTGAGAGATCCCAAAAATAATTTTACCCTAATCACACATTTACATTTGCCAGGGGTGAGGTTCAAACCTCTATCTAACAACCTTTATGGACCATTATGTTACACATTTACCACATGCACCACTGACCTGACATGGTATAGGCTTCACAACAGATACTTGTAAGGTGGATGATATCTGCAGGACTGCTAAAGTCAGGCTCTGAGATGTGTACTGGCTGTAAATAGGGACAAAATCTTTGAGGTACACACACAAACACTTGCCACAGATGAGATTCAAACCCATAGCTGTGTAGTTACTGCTACTACATTGTTCCACATTTATGGCATGCACCACAGAGCTTATAGGGCTAGCCCTTCTCCAAAGGTATATTTCAAGGTAGATGACATCAGCAGGCTTGCTAAAGTAGGGCAATGGGAGGTGTAGTGACTGTGAATGGCCTCAAAAGCATTACTCTCTACACACACACACACACACACACACACACACACACACACACACACACACACACACACACACACACACACACACACAGAGTTTCACAGTTGCCATGTCTGGGATTAGAACTCCTACCTAACTAAAACATCACACTGTAGCATTACACAGTTATTGTACATGCCACAGGGCTTACAGGGCTGAATTTTGTCCAAGGAGGTATTTCAAGGTGACTGACATCAGCAGGCTTGCTAAAGTAGGGCAATGGGAGGTGTAGTGACTGTGAATGGCCTCAAAATCATTGATCCCTACACACACAGAGTTTCACAGTTGCCATGTCTGGGATTAGAACTCCTACCTAACTAGTATGTTACACTATAGCATTACACAGTTATTGCACATGCCACAGAGCTTATAGGGCTAGCCTTTATCCAAAGGTGTATTTCAAGGTGAATGACATCAGCAGGCTTGCTAAAGTAGGGCAATGGGAGGTGTAGTGACTGTGAATGGCCTCAAAATCATTGATCCCTACACACACACAGAGTTTCACAGTTGCCATGTCTGGGATTAGAACTCCTACCTAACTAGTACATCACACTATAGCATTACACAGTTATTGCACATGCCACAGAGCTTATAGGGATGATCTTTGTCCAAAGGGGTATTTCAAGGTGACTGACATCAGCAGGCTAGCTAAACTAGGGCAATGGGGAGTGCAGTGTGTGTGAATGGGCCATAAACCATTCCTCTGGAAACACACACACAACACTCAGTCACACACAACTTTACATTTGACAGGACTGTGTATACAACTGCTAGATGAATAATGACTTGTACTGTCATGTTACACAGTTATCACAAGCACCACAGACACTATAGTGCTGAGGGCTACCAGAAGCAAATGTCTACAGTGATAGACATTGGCACATCATGTGATATTGGCCAATTGGATGTGTGGTGGGTGGGACAGGCCTCATGATGGGAAGCTCTTTGTCACTGTCTGTCTCTCTCTTCCCACATCTCTGTTTGTGTATGTTTGACCTATTATAGTGTGTTGTCCTTGGATATATGTGTGTATTCCTATCTGATGTGTGTGCAAAGCATGACTGGTGTGCAATGTGGTGTGTGTGCACAGACATCTGTGACTGACAGATATGTATAGTCCACTGTTGTTGCCAGACATGGGCTTCATTTCTGTAAGTGTGGGAGCATGCCCAGTATGACCTTCTGTATTGAATGTGTGAATCCATTCCAGGTAGGTTGTACTCCAGTGCAGGCATTTGTGTTCTACACCTACAGCTAGCAACCTGTTTCTGCAGGATATCTGTAGATAGGTTGACAATATGGAGTCACAATGGGCAAAGGATAGTGGGATACTGTAACTAATTGTGTCTGTGCTGCTTCTGCTACATGGTTTTGGTGTTAGCAGAGATATTCAGACATATGTACTGTTTTACACTGTGATGTATTATGTCATCAACTACTGACAGATATACTTATTTGCTCACAGTAATTTCCTGGGGAATACAAGATGAATGAAGCTGTGTCCAGTATTGTGGTCTGCAGCCTACATATTCTTGCACAATCATGCCATTCTGGAGGGGGAGCTGCAGACACTTGCTGATGGGTCTGTGTAAATGGTCCAGCACCTTGGTACTGTGGTGGCTGAGGATCCCATGCTTGTACATCTATCAATGTGACAGAATGGCCATATCCTGCTGTGGCCATACCTCTCAGCTGTACAGATTCACACAGGTTACCCAGAGGCAGGGCTCATATATCTGGTCATTTCCCTTCACATTGTGGTTTATGAGCAGGTTTGTAGCCACCCATTCCTGGGTTTGCAGGCAGGGATAGTATGGGCACACATCAGAGTTTCAGACTTCACACACTCCATGGCGTCCATGCTTCTACCCCCTCTGTTATTCTATCCTCTTCCTAACATTATGCAAGCAATATCTGATAAGTATCCCTATAGTTATCACTTCATCCCAGCAGTATTTAGGGGTTGGTCCACAGTTCATGCAGTAGGACATGGTGGACATGCTACTGGGATTTGTTGACATGGCCTTGCATTTGTGTTCTGTGGACTGTGTTATGTCATTATTTGGGACTCCATGAGATAACATACATTGGCAGTATGGGTGAGACACAGGCCTTTGACAGAGGACTGTAGGGCATTTGGTAGTGATGCAGGCCATCTGTAGCAGGCCAGTGCATTCTGTCACTCCTACAGTCCCAGGCTGCAAGCCACTGGATTCCCCTGGGGTGACAGGGTAGGTGTGCAAGGTGTTAATGGCAATAGTTTCTGTCCTTATTAATCCATTGGTGTGGATGCTGGCAGGGTGCTGCTTACAGCTAGGGACACACCTGCATGGGACACCTCTTCAGCATGCTGCATTCTGTGGGTATTCCCATACAGAAGTGGGGGTCATATTGTACTCATTCCCAACAGCAGGGATATGACCTGTGATGAACCTGTGGCTGATGGTGGGGTGAGCTGAGTGCATGTGTGCTATGGAAGCTTCTTGCAGCTGACTCACAGATATATGTGGGGCATTCCCCTTATGCTGGCTTGTGCAGGGACATCAGCAGTTTCTCAGTACTTCATAACTGTGCCTTTTGTGGTCTGCCAGTGTTTGGCCAGACTACATCAGTATTCCATACTACACAGACAACTAATGTGCTGCTAACCTGTATGTACAATTCCAAAGGTGTGTCCATTTGACAGTAACATTTTATACACTCTGTCTAGGGTACTTCCACCTGTGTACTGTGTGTATGTCTGGGCCCACATTCATGCCATGTCCATCTTTCAGATGGTGACAGATATTACATCTGAACAATTAGTATGGATTACTGCTGGATTGGGTCTTGCTGGGATGCATTGTGTTTGGCACTGCAGTTGTCAGAACTTGGCCCTGTCATCAACAGTACTGGCCATAGGCCACCAGGACACAACCCTCCATGCCTACATGCTGACCACTTTCACACAATATACAACACACAACAACCTAACACACAGAGCCCTGCATATTGTACATGTGCAACAATCTATCCTGCTAATTTGGCCAGCTCAGGTAATCTGTGCTCCACTGTTATTATACCCACATGTACATGTTACTACATTTCTACATAGGATTGTGGGGGCACACCTGACAACTGTAAACATTTGCTATGACTGTACTGGTATTTCAGGTACTCTGTTGGCTTCCATTTCATTCTGTATTCTGACCTATCATGCAGACTAGAGGCATATCAGTGTAGTACAGATCTTAGGTTTTATTGACCTACATTTCAGTTTCAGACTTCTTACCCTTCAGAACTAACATCCAACTGCCTGACCTGTTGTAGTCTGTCTGTGTAGGTCTGGAGGGGGGCTGTTCTCCATTGCCATCAATCAGAGGCCTTAGCACAGCCTTTCTTTGTGGTCATCTACACCTGTCCTGCTGGCTGAGACTGTTGTTGGGTATGTGAGCCTCACTGACATGCATGTGTGTGTCCTATGGACACACATTTGGCCCACCACATGTCCTGCAGTGGGATTTGTCACCTTGTCTAGTACTGCCTACTATGTTGACACCAGTATTTGTTATGGATTTCATGCTGCCCATATAGGTGTCTACTATCTGCTGCCATCCCATTCAGCCACCCAATTCCCTTGCATGCTCACATCCATACCATAGATACAAGTAGCAGAACATACTACTCCATTCAGCAATTGATAGGGAGAGTGACTTACCTTGTGGCTGTGCCAGTATTGAGGATGGTGCTGGAGGGCTGACTATGTTGGATGCACATAGTACACTCCCTATACATGGTTAAGCACAGGTAGTGTCATGTTTGGCATCCCTTTTACTGTATGTGTGAGTCAGAGAGAGGTGTCATTCCCTGGGTTCCTACCATGTCAGTGTATGTGCTATGCATTGCCTCTTTGCCAAAGCCTGGGCATACTGGGCATGCCTCCTTCTGCCTACAGGGGCAGGCTCAGGTTGTTCCTCCTCTGAGTCAGTCTGTGCCTGTGCTGGCCTTGGCAATGGTGGGGGCTGTGTGGCCCTGCCCCATGCTGTTCCTGCTGCAGCTGTTTCTGCAGGATCATATTGTGTAGCATGGCACATACAATGACAATTTGGGTACATGTAGCTGGAGAGTACTGCAAGGCTCCACTGGATATGTCCAGGCACTGGAACCATGACTTGAGCATCCCAAACACATGCTCTATTATGATTCTGGTTTGTGTGTGTGCCTCATTATGGAGTTCTTGTTCAGGTGTGTGTGCATTTCTGATGGGTGTCATCAGCCATGGCTCCAGTGCATAACCAGCATCCCCCACTAGGTGGCCATATGGGATGTCCCCACTGGCAAATCTCTGGTACAGCTGCATCATATGCCAGATGTGGGAGTCATGATAGCTTCCAGGGCTGCCAGCACACACATTCATTATAATGCCCTGGGCATCGCACATGACCTGGCAGTTGATGGAGGGAATCCCTTGTAGTTTATGTAGACCCTACCCTGCTCACTGGGTGGTGCTTTGATGTGTATGTGCATGCAGTCTATAGCACCCACTACCTCAGGGTATTCTGCTATTTGGTGGAAGAGATGCATATTGCTGGTCAATGCCTCATGGGTGTTGTGGAAATATATGTGCTCACTGGCATGTGCTGACATGGCATCCAGGAACTGGTGGAGTACCCTGGATGCTGATGCCTGTGAGATCCCCATGATATCCCCAGTTGGCCTTTGGAAGGTACCTGTGGCTAGTATTCTTAAGCCTACACATACCTTGGTATCCACTGGGATGGGTTCCCCTCTGTTGGTTCTGTGTGTGAGGTGTGGCCAGCACAGCTCAACAATTTGCTGTAGGAGGTCCCTGTCCACCCTATAGTGCTCCACTATCTCCAGCTCATGTAGCCCCTGGTAGGTTACCCTGGGTCTGTACACTCTTCTCCTTCTCCTCACTGTGGGTTGGTCATCAGCATTCTCATCCTCACCACCCTCAGCCTCTTCCACATATTGATTTATGAGAGCAAAAGCAGCCCCTATCATTTTGTTGCTTTTGTTAGGTAAAATTTCCCCATTTGTGTACACCAGTGGTGTAGAGTTTGTGGGAAAAACCAGAGTGAAAGGTGTTTGCATAGTTTATAGTAGTGTGCTGGGCTGGGCTGCTGCCTGTGTAATTGGCTGATTCTGATACATTTCACCTGCCAGCTATGCTAGTTCTTCTTGATTACCTTCCTACTGCTGTTTCCTTTCCCATTGCCTTCCTGTTTAAGCCCAAAGGCTCACCATGCAAACCCAGTGCTCAGATGTGAATGGAGCTGCTATTTCCTGGTTTATTTATTTATTTTTTTTATTTAAAACCCAGTGCGCACACCCATTTAGGCAATGTAAATACTGCTAGGCAGCTTCAGACACACCCCTTCCTTAGCTGTGCTTAGCTAAGGGCAAACACGGGCCACAGAGCTCCAATAAGCTTACAGCATGCATGACACACCCCTTATGAAGTCATCTAGCTCTTAGGCTTACACCATGGTATTACTGCACCTACACGGTTGGGTGCAAGCTAGCACTGAGGGGAAATCTGTGATTCAGTATCATTCCCCTCATTTGCATAGAATTGACTGCTAATGCATGGTTACAAAACCGACACTCAGCCTTCCCCTTAGCAACCACTATTCCATGGTCTTGTTGTGTTATGCATGCCATTGACTATTATGTCAAAATGATGATTTTGATTTAAAAGCTTATTTCCAGCCTTTTTAAATTATTTTCGGGCCAATCCCATTTGCGCACCACTGCTCTACGCTTAAAAGGCCGAAATTAGCCCAAAATAAAAAAGTTATTTTTTATAATCTTGAAACTAGTTTTCATGCCTATGGCCATATATTTGGCCTTTGGCATGCCTAACCCTTATAATACATGCTTTTTTACGAGCTGTCATGCCTCCATTTTGCAGTTTGCAGAAATGTATTCAGCTACTGGCTAAATACATTTCTGCAGTCTACACTATTCCTGCACGGATGCCTGCCTGCTTCCTGGATCGCTAATTCACCTCATTTGCATGGTTTTCACCAGCAAATGAGGTAATTAACATACAGGGGCTGTGTCTGTGCAGGAATAGTGCAGGAGCACTTGTGCATGTCCAGGGAGCTCATTCCTGGATCGCACATCAGCCATATTACCTGAAGCAGCTCTTGCACTATTCCTGCACACCGTGCAGAGCTTGCTGAATCCCGGGGCATATCGTTGAGCCCTGGTGGGTGGCATCACATCTCAATTGCCACACCAATTCCCTATACTCATGAAATAGCTCAATGGGCCCCCCTCTACCATGGTTCCCCACTTGCTCAATTGCACTGAACTTAAACTGGTGATTTGGGAATTATTGGATATGTTTAGTTAATGCATTATTCATGTTATCCTTACATATATCATAAAGTTGTTGAAAGATAACTTTATTAAGTCTATTAATTGTCTTACCTATATAAAAATGTCCACATTGTTGACAAATGGCTACATACACTAAGCATTTACTTATACGATGCAACCTATGTTAAAGAGCCACTTTCCCATACCCCTTAATATGTACAACTTCATTCTCAATAATATATTGGCATTGTGAGCAATGCCCACATTTCTTCATATATCCTTTTTGTTCCCCTGAAATATTTCTTTCAAGCAAATATTTTAATACTAAAATCCTTTTTGTAAATAATCAAAGTTTTTCGCCAGTTTTTCTCAGGTATTCACACTCACTACCAAACAGTGCCCAAGTGTTGATAATAACTTCCTTTATGTTATAAAATAAAGGGTTATAGGATAACACCATGGCATTGGTGAAGGACTTTGTCCCATCCTTACTCTGTTTAGTACCATTAATAATTGGTCTACCTTCATTGTGTAATACACATAATAGGGGGACAAAATATCTTTTGTGTCTCTTTCTAATAACTTCCTCCAATATCGGGTGAATAAAATGCCAGGGATAGCCTCTCCTAATAAGCATATTCCTCAAAGTGTTAACCTCTTTCAGAAACATATTATATTCACTCACCATCCATGCCAACCTGACCCTTTGACGTTTTACTAAAGATATTTTTTGATGTACAGGATGGCAACTTTCAAAATGCAACAATGCATTAGAATAAATGGGTTTTCTGTACAATGTAGAAGAAAAGGTCCGATTGTCCCTATCCTTGCAAATAGAAATGTCCAAAAAGTGGATCACATCAAGGTTGGTCTCCACAGTAAATTGTAAAAATTGGGTACTTGAGTTTAAAAAGGTGAAAAAGTTGCTCAGTTGCTCATAGGACCCATCCCAAAAGATATGAATGTCATCAAGGTATCGCCCATAAAATTTGCAATACTGGAAAAGTTCAGATTTAAAAACTACGGTGGTTTCCCACTGTGCCAATACAATATTCACAAGTAAGAGGGTGCAAGCCGCCCCCATTGTGACACCTGTTCGTTGCCTAAATAATTGATTTTCAAAAAATAAAAAGTTGTTCTTGAGGATGAGTTCCATTAG
>NW_025051911.1:2500-12830 GCF_019279795.1 Protopterus annectens | reverse complement strand
ATATATATATATATATATATATAGGTTTACTATTGAAATGTCGAATCGGCAATATTAACGACTGTACTATAGTCGAACACGGAAGTTCGAAAATAGTAATGTCGACGTCAAAAAAACAATCTAGGAATGGTTTTAACATGGGTCGAGGTAAGTGTATATGTCTACATGTATGCAAACAGACATATTTATATAAATACATGTCCCCTACTGTTGAATGACAGTGCTGCATGATATGTGTGAAGATATATGTGAGGGAGCATCACACATATCAATACACACACATATATATGTATATATAAATATATATATATATATATATATATATATATATATATATATATATATATATTATATATATGGAAGCACTTTACATAATCGAATTACTGAAATCTCGAATGTCATATGGTCGAGACCATATGATCGACATTTCAGTAAATTGAATATGTAAAGTTGTAAAAAGTAACACTTTACTTACCTTAAAACGTTACGTGCACACAGAGGCAAGGCTTCTTGTATGCTCTGTGTGTACATAATGTTTTTACCTTTTTTGTGGTGTTGACAGGAGGTGGGAAATCTCCCGTGTTGCACTTCCGCATACAGCGCAATATGGGAGATTTCCCTTTTCCCCACTGTAGCGCGATCTCGGAGTTGGTATATTTAAGTACGGGGGGTGTGGGGGGCACAGCCCGTGGCAAAGCCCCCCTGCAAAAGCGATGTTTGACTTTTTTTTTTTTTTTTGGGTTTCATTTTAGAAGTTCGAGTTTCCAAAATTCGATCTTTTGGTCTCGACCATATGAGGTTCGAGATTTTGGGAATTCAATCTTCTAAAGTGAATATATATATATATATATATATATATATATATATATATATATATATATATACAGCAGTAAGTGTGTGCAAAATGGATGGTTATGTCAGATGTGAACCCCATGTTGGAACGCATTGCCCCTGTTTGTGAAGGTGGGATTAGTAATTTAGGGAAGGATGGCAGGTATACTTGTGGAGCTAGGTTGGGTTGGAAGATAGAGAAGACAGTTTACAGGGGTGTTATATGACACATGTGGTGGGTAAACACCCTGGATGGGGAGTGTCATCTGTGATGTGGAAGCCCATGAGACCCCATATGGAAACAATGGGACCAAGGTCTCCACCCATTGGCAGTCACAACATCAGCTTCATGGCCCTGGAGGTGCCTGGGCTGGGGACTGAGCAGGAGGAGCATACAGACCCTATGAGTGTGTACTGAGAGCCTCAAGGTGCTGTAGCATATCCCCCAAGTCTCTGTGGAGCTACCTATGCAACAGACCCTGGACCTGATTCAGCATCCAGTCGGGTGAACACCATACCCTGAGGTGGTTCCACCTGAAGGTAGTGCAGGACCAATAGATGAGGAAGCCCCAGGGTGGGTCCCACATGTGATGTGGCCTGGTAACATAGCCAGATGAGGTGGGAGAGGTGGTTCTGCTGGCAACTGTTCCCCAAACATGCTATTGTGTCACTGTTATAGAACATATGTGGGTAGTAATAGTCCACACATTCCCGGATCATGTCGAGCAGCATGCATAGATATCCCCATTAACACAAAACAGCAGATGTGCAGCAGTCACATAGCAAATAGAACACATGCATATATGGAACCACTGTGGCCCTTACAATGGCATACAGGTGACATTGTCTGTAACAGGCCACCAATTATAGTGTCCCCACAGGGGAACATGACTACAAACACATAGCACAAAGTGTTGTACAATACGATATATGTCCCAATGGTAGGTCTTCTGTAGACATACCTGTTGAGTTGTGTGATCAGATTGTTGCTGCAGATATGGTGGGGGGAGACAGAGATGTGTATTAACAACTATGATAACCTTGCAGTATGAGGTCCTCTGACCTGTTTCCATCATTATGTCTTTCAGGCAATATGTCGAGAGAGCAGTTGCCCATTTTTACAGTGGAGGAGAATGATATCATCATCTCACACCTGGTGCAGCACTACCTCATGTTATTCGGCCAAACAGCCCATGATCTACAGGAGCAGACTGTCCTGTGGAATGATCTTGTCCACAGGGTAAACAATGTCAACCTGCATAACCGCAGTTATGAGCAGGTCCGACATCGATACACCAATCTACTTCGCCATGCCCGCTGGCGTGCTGCTGCAGTCAGGTGAGACAAGCTTGCAACAGGGGGGGGGTCATGTCATCCAACCCCCCCGACATATGTTGAGGAGCTCCTCGCCAGCCTCAGGGCACCTGCCCGCCCGCAAACATAACACCTGGAGGAGAGCATAGTGGAGGTGGGTGCTACCCACACAAGGGCAGAGGAGCATGCAGGTAAGACCACAGGGCACATCAGTAGACCACTGTTGCGTATCCATCCACATCTGTACAGTTAGATCATGCATATGTGAGATGAAATATATATAGTCTGTTGCTGCGTTGTAGTAATAAATAGATGTGCATAATCTGTAGTATTGTGGGCTTGTAGTGTTGATGTACTGTAAGGCTGCACCCACCCTGTACCAATGTCACAGCTGTGGCTACTGGCATCACATCTCTCACACACTTATGTAGGTCCCTCTGGTATAACTCCAGGGCAGCAGCCTGTATCAGATGAGTATGGTGTTTGTTCAGGTTTGCCAATGCACCGGTCATGTTATGGCCATGGTATATTCCAAGCACACATTTAACACACCTACCCATAATGCATGCTGTACATGTTAATGTATTATCACTGTTAACTGCACTGCATCACAGTGGTCACCATGATGGTGTATCTGAAGGGTATGTCAGATACCTGTGATATAACTAACAACCTGTCATTGCAAAATGTGTGCACAGAGATGAACATAATGGTTGGACAAATGGCCTACAGTAGGGACATGTCTGAAACATCACTCATATACAGTGCTAAAACAGTGTATATACCAGTATTACAATGGCAACTGTTACAGATCTATACTATGGCATATCACAATACTGCAATCCACAACCCTTACAACTTGCAATGTGGTCCTAACATGAGCAATGAGTGTGTAATATGGAATCCTATGTTAGGACAACAAATATGGGGAATAGGGTTTATATTATAACATCGAAGTAGTAGAATACAACGCCCCATTTGGTATGTACCTCTCAAGACATCTGCAACAACTGGAAAAGCCGCAGAAATACCTCACTAAAAGAATCACAGGCCTAAAGCAGATGCCCTACGCTGACCACCTTAAAAATCTCCAGCTATACTCTGTCGCATATTGTGTACTCAGAGGCGATCTCTGCTTAACATACAAGGCCATGTCAAACCCAGGGCTGTTGGACATGCTACACTTAAAGAAATCCCAATCCCTCAGAGCCACACGCTCTAGGGATCTAAACCTTGTCATCACAATAAACAAAGCATGCTGGAAGGATAGTTTCCTGACCCAGAGACTCCCCAGACTCTGGAATAAATTTCCCATACATGTCAAGCAGAGTGCCTCTTTGGGCCTCTTCAAAAGGAACCTTGATGATTGGATGGAAGAAAGGAAATTCACCCTGGGGATCACGTCAGTCGCCCTGCTGACAGGGGTCCAGGGAAGTAAATAGTATGGGAAGAAATAGCCAGGGAATTGTTATGGCTAGGCTTGTATAGGCCCTAGGGCTAATAGCCTAGTACCAGCCTATGAACCTATGAACATATAAATGTCGAACGTTATAATATCAAACCCAAAACAGCGAATGCTGAAAATAGCAAAGCTGCAGAACATCGAATTCTTTCCTAGGGAAAGAATTCAGTGAGCTGTTTCTGCCGCTTTGCTATTTTTTTCCACTGTGTTGCGAAGGATACGGACCGGGTTACGGTAAGTGTGCGAACGGACTGGGTTAAGGTGAGTGTGGGAATGGGATAGTTAGGGACCTTAGGATTAGGGAGTGTGTAAGGTGAGTGTGCGATAGGGGCTTTAGGGTTAGGGAGCGGGTAAGGTGAGTGTGCAATAATTAGGGACCTTAGGGTTAGGGAGCGGGTAAGGTGAGTGTGCGATAGTTACGAACCTTAGGGTTAGGGTTTTGGTTAAGGTAAGTGGATAGATAGTAGTGTATGTACAGTTTAGTGTAGGGTTAGAAGTAGGATTTTAAGTGTATATGTGTGGATTACTTTTTTTGGTGTGCTTGTGTTGTGTGCGTGTTTCTCGGAACAGCAATTTTCTTCCCTGGGAAAAAAATTTTGTTGTTCTGAGCTTTCAATTATATCACATTTCGACATTCCAAGTTCAAGCTTATGGTGTTCAATGTTTTGGGATTTTGATTATGTGATATACACCCTGGGGAATACATACCTTCACAAACACTGGAAGCATATGTGTGCATACACTCCAGATAAAATATAGTGGAAGCAGCTGTTGAGGTACTGACAGCATGGATTCTTCATGAGTATGGACGTTCCAGCCAGTATATGTCCCCAATGTCACACCAAGAAATAGTCTGTTGTCCAACACATTTGGCCAGCAAATGTGCCCACTTACCTGCAACAGAGGCAGCCATGGCTTACACACATCTTACATGCCATGGCATGGACCCCCATACCCAACAGGTAGCACCCAGGAGTTGGACATGTAGTCATACCTCACCATTGAATATACCATGGCAAACAGTGCAGACAGTCATGTATGTGGCGAGGATGTATTGGACAGGATTAATGTAGAAAATAAACAGATGGCCATCCAAGACAGATGATGTCACATGTAGCAAACCGGTCATGCAGGCTGCCTAGTAACATGCCACAACACTGAGTGAGTTGCAGGAATGTCTAGCAAGTACTAGCTGTGGGAGTACCAGTGTCATCAATTGCCTGGACTCTGCATCTATGTGGCCCATGGGTTAGGGTAATCAGATGGGACAGTTGTACCACAGGAAACATCAGCCAGGCCTTTCTACAGGTAGCGTATGCATACCAGTAAAGTTCTCTAAAAGGCATGCATTGCAATGTGTACTGGTGCACCAAGACCTCTTTGGAAACCTACAAACAGTATTGAGTAAGATACATGTGCTGCACAACCAACATTTCACCCCACTCAGGCCCACCATCCCCATCTGTACCTTGCCAGTGCCAGTGTACACCTGTATGTTTGCCATTCATTAGCTGGGACTAGGCTGGTACACATGGTGTTCAGTGTTTGGGACACCGAAAAATAACACACGTGTAGGCCATAGTTGTCAAGCATCTGCAAAAAGGCTGAGGGTGGAGAGGGGGTGTCATCATGACACAACAGTGCATTGAAGCAGGGATCCAATGGTTGCTATGAATGGCTGTATCTGCACACAGTCAGGTCAGGAACTGTGGTAGACATAACCCTGACTCCACAGCAATAGTGATGGCAGTGTGTGACCTCCAAGGGATGTGCACATGAGTTGACCTTGCAATCATGCAGAGTTGGGGGGCATGTGTAGGGCAGGCTGACCAAATACTGGCAAATGCAGATGGCCCATGCTTGTATACCCCTGCCAGAAATAGCAACTGCTGTAGTACATATAACAGTAGGTGCAACAAACCATCATGATAAGGGCATGCACACATATGCACCCACAAAGTGTATGCATCTCAATCAGCATCTGCACAACTAACACATTTGTTTGACTCTGCATTTGATTGTACAGGTCATATGTCACATATCAGGTTCATGTAATGTTAACATATGCAATAATGTGGTCCCATGGCATATCAAGGAAGAGGGTGTCATATGATTAAGGGTGTGTACACTCCCCATAGCCACAGTAAGTTTTGAAGGTTGTCAGTGTAATTGTATCATATTGGCCATACATGCACTGCTGATGATGAGATAAGTAAATCGGACATCAGTCATTCACAAATGACATCTGTCCACATATCATCCCAGGTATGTGTCAGACAAACAAATAGGGGCTGTGAGCAGCAGAGCAGACATAATTGACACAGTAATACACATTCAGCAATGGTATGTACACCTGAGAGGTATGGTGCACAGTACATGCCAGGGTGCCAAACAGGTGCACAGCAATACTGTGTATATTGGTGCAGTGTGTTCCAGGGGAAGGGGCATCACCTACTAACACAACACATGCATCAAATGCATGTATAATGTAGCTAGCAGTGATTGATATAACTGCACTGCATGCTTTTGAGTGCCATATGTCACGCATGTTGACAGATGGGTAATGGGAGGTCTGTGTGTAATATCTTCATGCAACCTCACCTGTAAGTGTGGGGGGGTGGGCGGTTATTTTGTCTGTAAGTGCAATCTGGTGGAGGGGAGGGGGGTTGATGTATGTAAGATGTGTGTGTATGTGTCTGTGTGTCTATCTATGCATGTGTGATTGTGGGGTTGTTCATACCTCTACTTCCCTTTGAAACATTCAGTACATGGACAGACATATGAGACACCAGAAATATTTGTCTGACATGTAATCTCAAGACAGCTGATAGTATAATAAGGTCTGTAGCATGGAACATGCATTGGGAGGGAAACTAGACACCACAGATACTGTTATATTTGCAATCAGCAGAAAGGTGAAAGAATACCTACATATGCAGCATTACAGATGCATTGGGGAATTACTAGACAACACCAGAAAGTGTTTCCAAATGTTACTGTAGTCCACATAATAACTTAATAGAGCAACAGATCTTGCATCTACTGAACAATAGTTACATATGATACTCCAGTGCGTGACATTATTGAGTGACTGTAGTAGCCCCTAATATATGGGGGTCATGCTCAAGATGTCTGGACAAACTCAGGGTGAACACTGGATGACAGCAGTGAGTCTTTGAAACACCAACTCCAATCAAGTGAAAGAGGTAATGGAGTAACAGGTCATGTTTTGTGATCACATGTCTAGGCAATTAGAAGAATGATACATTAATGATTGGTATTAATTAATGTAAGTTTCCAAGACTGATGCAGGATGGGGAACTTAAGAGAATAACCTAGGGACAGTCTGAAAACTCAGGGACAGATAAGTATTATGGTGGAATGTCAGAGTGTGTGTGTGTGTGTGTGTGTGTGTGTGTGTGTGTGTGTGTGTGTGTGTGTGTGTGTGTGTGTGTGTACTGTTAAGCAATGATGAACAGGTCTTAAAATGCATTTCTTGTTTTCCCCTAACAGGTGGCAAGGTGGATCAGGGTCCCTCCTGCAGGCAATCTGATGTTGGTGTCCATACAGACACTAAAAATGATGATAGGTGTGTTGAGGCACAGGTGGGGTTGTCAGAGGCTGAAACTGCACCATCGTTTGACATCCTGCTGTTATCCACCCCATCCCCACACACAGTCACAGTGCCTATAGATACCCCATCACCTGTGGCCATAGCAGAGGGACAGTTGGCGGTTGGTGGCAGTGCACAGGAAAGTGTGGTATCTATGGCACATGTGTCCAGACACAGCAGCTATAGCCAGATGTCTGGCAGGGTAGCACATAGGCAGATGTACAGGGGTGCTCATTGGAGGGCTGTTGGTCATCATGCCCCTGGCAGAAGTGCCGCATCTGGTACCACCAGACGCATGTTTCAGGCTGTCATGGAGGTGCAGGCATATATGGAATAGCACACCAGACAGGGTCTGAGGTGCAAAGGGCTACTTTTTAAGCTGTGACTGACAACATCCGTGATTTTGCAAGTGTCCTCCATTATTATGCAGAGGTCAGGGATAGATGGTGGGGTGAGATGGTGAGACTCATCGACTGTGGATTGTCCGTGCTTGAGCATGTGGTGGGAGTGGAGTAACAGCCACATGGACGTAGGCCAGCAACACCAACAGCTGGGGGTCAACGTGGACATGCAAGGACACCAAGCCACTCCTGTAGTGGCAGTACCAGCCCCAGCACTGCAGGTAGGGGTGCTGTCCACACCACACCACAGCAGGCCACATGCACGTGGCCCTGGCCAGTCCCAGGAGGGACCTGGTTCAAGCGGACATATGTCATCATCAGGGGAGAGTACCCTATCTTGGCTTGTACATGGAGGTGCCTGTGGAACCCCTAGCAGGCACAGTTTTTATGTCCATGACCGGAGGTGGTGAACTGCACACCCTGCCAGGTATGGTCTGCAGCAGTCCAACAAACACCTGTATAGGGCAGCCACATGGCAGAACTGTGTGCATGCATACTCACACACAATACAGACACAGCTAGGGTGACCCCATACCTACACACACCACATCACCACGGCCATATCAATAATTAAAACCCCTCACTCGCACACATGGTGTCAAACGTATGGCTCAGCCTAGGTCTCTGGCAAACCAACAACACACCCTGTGCATATGATGATACCTGTGCCACATCCCTGTCATCCATAACATCGATGCAGGGACAGGCTAATATGGTTCTGATGCACACAGTGACTGTACTATGGTGTACCAATGTACTGCTGTGTAACATGTTGTCAGCAGTAAAGTTTAATGCTTACAAGTCCGGAAGTGTAGCTGTCCAGCCATGATGCATTATAGCTGTTATTAACACTGAGTAATTGTGGTCTACATAATGTTATCCATTTGTGTTGTAGGTGTCCATGTGTCAGCAGGAGGATGGTCTGCTGTCATATCTCACAAGAGGTATGGCACTGTGGTGACACCTTGGCTGTGCCATATCCTGGGTACAGGTGAACACATGCCATAGGTCTGTATAACAGTTACTGCCTGTGCCACATGGCTGATAGGTCTGGTGGTGGTGTATACAGGTGAGTGCATGTTGGCTGCTGTTAGCAGCCCTTCTACAGTTGGCAATGGTAGTTGTACTGGGTGGTACATACCACATGTTTGTGTATAACACACACAGACGATTTGGTGTTGATGCACTACACAGAGAATACTGTACTCATGGATGTATGTACCTGTGCAAGGAACTCATTGTAGCCTATGTAATTCCACCAAGCCAGAATAGACACAACAACACATTGTGGAATAAGCAGTCCACTAGTTTAATGTCATTGATGATGGTACTGGCAGGGTATATGTCCCCTTCCCCAATGTAGTGCAATCCTCAACTCGGCAAATATATGTCTGCTGGTGTGGGTGCTGTAGAACCATAGCTAGTGTGATCGCCAACTACCTAACCTGTTAACATGAACTGTACACTATTATGGCCAGCTAAGCTGGAGGATACACTCAACAATAACTGCAATGATGTTGGTTGTGTCCACAAAAGCCACACTCAGCTATATATACCAACCCCAGTATTGCTGCACACCTATACAGTGGGGAAGAGGCCATTTACACTTCTAACACTAGTTGTGATGGAATGTATGTCCACAGGATAATACCTGTAAAATGTTAACATATGCCAGGCAGTTTTTGGACATAACCTCCTGTGACATGTATATTCTGTTAACTGAAGTATATTCCTCCACATACATGCATACTCTTACTTGGCAACACTGGAACTAGACCCCTGCCTAGGTATGTAGAGCTACTGATGTGTGTGGCTTTAACTGCACACACCACACAGCTTTAAGGATGAGGTGTGTTCCAGGTTACATGTTTATATGAAGAACATCCCCAGGCATGTACAGTATGGTAATGGGGGATGTAATGGTTGTTTATGGACAATACCTAGTGTGATATACTGTCATATAGACATTGCCAAACACATAACAGTCAGACACACATCTGAGAGACCTGGGCCTATCACTGCTAACTACCTTGTCAGTGTGTCCATTGTGTTACAGGTAGGTTGCACGCAGCACATTCATAACTGGATTGTGTTATCAGTTACCTGTATGGTTGATGGTGACAGTGGTCCCCATACATTGGAACATGGGACATGTACCAGGGGTACTATGGTGTAATGACAGTATAGCCAGCACCCACACCCCACTGTGAATATTGTATGCACTGAAACCCATGATAACACTCTGACCTACCCGCCATCACACATTGACCAGGACTGCAATACAACCTGTTGTCCATCCCAAGAGTGCTACAACAGGGATATGCATCTAATGCACATGCCACAGGCATGGTAGGGTGATACATTGTCATGCCTCTCCTATGGTAAGCAGCATCACTATCCCTAATACAGCAACATCACTATCCCCTAATACTGTGTGGCATAGTGTATTGTAATAGGAGAATGTGGGCTCAGAATGCTGTACCCTACATATATACAAACATGCACACATACACACACTTGTCAGAACTCAGTGGGTATCCCATGCCTATCAACCCATTTGTACAACAGTGTTGTGCTGGTACTGCAAGGTCCAGGTAGCCCTTAGGGAGAAGTGTGTAACAAGGTATATATAATGTCTGGTACAGCAGCAGTCACATCTAACTATGTCAATGGGGGGTGCGGTGGGTGTGAAGGGCCTCAGGGTATTCC
>NW_025051910.1:7500-13368 GCF_019279795.1 Protopterus annectens | reverse complement strand
TGATCGGCTCATTACTGCTTCCAGTTGACGTGTGAGAGGCCGTCCACATGACTGGGTTGGGAACGTAGTCATCCTCGTGCACATGCATCTATCACGGGCATCATGTACTCTCAGCGCATCTATTTCCTCACCGCGCCCCGATCCTGCTGCTGTGATGTGCATTGTACAGCCCATGTTTGCTGGCCTCCAATGTGCTTCCTCCTACAGTGGCACACCCTCACGATTGACATGTATCCATTAGGCCACTCCTCGGTGTACTACCACTGCGCCCGTTTGCTCCATCCTTACACGGCGCCCGGTTTTGCGATTCACTATTATCTGCCTCATTTGCATAGCATTGACTGCTAATACATGGTTACGGCGCGAACACTGCCGCCCTCCTTGACAACCCCTTGCGCTGGGGTTGAGACTTTCCATACATACTATGGTGTGTGGTGGCTGTGCAGCTGATGTGTATTATACTGCTCTTTAGGACATTCTCATATTATTTCATTGTTTTGCACCTTCTGTGCACATATCCGGGGGTTCTGCTGTGGTTTCTGCATACATAACATTTATGTCATTATTTACAGTTTGTGCATGTTTTCTTTGGACATTCTCGGTGCCTTTCGCCATTGGCATATTGCACCTGTATGATACCTGACGTTGACAGCCTTCCATTACTCCTTGGTCATGTTTGGGTAAATGTAAACTGTTTTTTGGTTTTACATTGCCGTGTACGCTTCGCCTGCCCAACCGTGGATCGCTATTTGCCTTCATTTGCATGGTGCAATTCCGCACACGGTGTGATTTGCATACCCTCGCGAGCGGCGCAGGTCAGCGCCGCGTAGTGATGCCGTGGGATTGCTTCATACCTGAATCGCTCGGTGGCCATATTTGGCTTTATAACGCCGACGCTATGCGGGCGCCTGGCGCAAGGTTCATGAATCCCGGGGAGTCTTTATCTCATTTGACTTTTTAATTTTAGCAGACACATTATATTACATTTATCATTTAAACCCGGATAAGTATATGCGTTTAGTCTAATCTGCCATAATAATTCAATTTTTTCAAGCAATAGAGATATTGGTCTACCTCTTTCGTCTTGATTCACTTGTTGTATAATTTTAAACTTGAATTCATGGTCAGGGAACATTATTATGTGTCTTGCTAACGCATTTTCTTCTTTAAACTGATTAATGCATCTTAAATGCTCCAAAACTCTCTCTTTAAATTTTCTATCCGTCTTCCCGACGTAAAAACATGCATATATGCATGATTTTAAATATATACACTTAAACATGTACATATATATATATATATATATATATATATATGTATGCATTTTTTTAAATTATAAATGTCTGAGATTTTAATTTCAGTGTTATATGTTTACATTTTAGTTTTGAACCTGTGCATTGTCTGAGAAGTTTAGAATAATCTGTTATGTGTATACACACTTTAAAGTTCTTTCATGCTCTCTCCCATATTTTATATAACAATACATGCAGAATAATCACTACCCTGCCTGGTGGCGCAGCCTTAGCAGCCTATCAGCATAGGCTTGCTGATTCGCAGCACGGTCACCTGCAGCTGTAAAGTAAATGAAGGGATATTGAGACATACCTATCCGTTATACATACTCCATTATCAATTCTTACATATTGCATTCCATGGCTACATACTCAGTTGTGGGGCATCCCACATCCCACGGGCCTCCTGTATCCATTGGTTCAGGCGGTCCTGCTTTCATCACTTCAGGTCTGCATGGTGGTGACGGACCTGCTCACCAGTCCGAGGAATGCCTGTGGCACTGGTGAGGTCATGAGCTAACCGGTTCCAAGCCTCTGCCTTGTACTCCGTCCCTTGGAACTGGCCCTGCAGGAGTCTTGACTCATGACGGTGGACAAGGATCCAAACCATGTATTTCGACTCCTCGATGCCCCAACGTTGCACTCGGAAGCGTGTTCCCTCTCCAACACCAGACATTCTAACTGCAGATGTGAGCTACAATCAGTTATGGCATGTATTCCCGGCTGTGGGGCTTAAATATGCCGCATTTCCCGCACTTTTTTGTGATTGGCCATTTTGTAAAATTCTCGGCTGACTGCAGACCTGCTTAGTAATGGTTAAACTAACATTAGTAAGTATATGAATGTTGACTGTGGCTGTTTTCCCTATGTTGTTATGGCTTAGTGGTTCTGTACATTGCTTCTGCTGCACAGAGTCCTGGGTTCAAACCTTGTCATTCATTTTATTTTCATACTGTCCAGACAGGCTAGGGGGTGTGGCTGCATTTAAGCAACTTTGCTCTACGTTGCTCCTCGGTGCCCTGGTTGGCACGGCGCGCACGTCCGAGCAAACACATTGTGCTGGGTAAAGCGCTATTAAACTATGGGCAACTCTATTGTGCTGGGTGAAGCGCTATTGAACTATGGGCAACTCTATTGCGCTGGGTGAAGTGCTGCTTAACTGCAGGCAATTTTATATTGGGATCCTTTAAAATATTTATTTTGTTCACTGATACATTGGCCATTTCACTGCTTTTTAGTTATGTTTAAACATATTTGCTAGGCATTATTCCATATACTGATTTAAAAAATAAATACAAAAGGGAGTTGTGAGACTTGAACCATGAATGCCTCTTCTTTGTGCGAACGTGCTACCATTACGCTATTGCTATTTGGTGCGATTTGCATAAACATTCTTTCTTATGCTCTTCCATGTCAGAATTGCTAACTGTAGCTAAGCAATGGGCACACCTGCGCAAATACGGGCAGCTATTTTGGCTATTTAAAAAAATTAATGTTATGAGTTTTAGAACTGTGATGGAGGTTTACAATATCAGACAGTGAGGTGTTGGGTGCAGGGACATTTGAGCGGACTCGCTCTTGTTTATTTGCTTTTATTTTAAACACTTACAGGGGCGTGGACATTTAGACTGCTCAGCAGTCGAACACGCCCCCTGCTTTCTTACACGGTCCGTGTAAGACTTACTGTTGAGTCAGCGTGCCCTCATGCATATTCATGGCACGCTGACATCATACCGTTCAACTGCAGCCTCCGAGTAAGACTTATTAAGTCTTACATGGAGGATTCGTGAATGCGGGGGAATAAGAATCAAATGGATAAGTTGATCTTCCCAATAGAACAAAGAGGTTTAGGATTGTCTGATTTGAAAGGATATTTTAGAGCTCCACAAATAAGGCTGCTATACATAACACAAACAGAAAGCTACAATTCACAGTGGAAAGGGATGATGATACAGCATGGGGTTAATTTCAGAAATAGGGAAAGAATGGGATTTTAATGCAGATCCTTAAGGAGAATAACAACAGTAATACAGTATTTTATAAAATAGATTGCAAAAGGTCAATAATAACCAAAAAGTCAGAAGTTTGATAAAACAAATGATCACAGTAATTAGGAAAGTCCATAGAGATCCATGCAATATAACAGAGGTAAACAGGATATATTACTGTGCAGCTAAATTAACAACAGGTAAAATTCTACCACAAGAACACAGGGTAGTAAGGGAAAGGAAATGGAGAAATCGAATACCATCACAGAAGTATCGAATAGAGAAAACTATAAAGCAATTAAGACAAGAAGTGTCACTGTTAGAAAAGTATAGAAGAGGGAACAGATCAACAAAAATACTCAGAAAGACAGACATGATAAAAGCGATGCACATTATTATAATGGATCAGGATCTATCTTGCACTATTGCAAATAATAAACTAAACATCTCAGCACATACAGAAATCTTAGAAGATACACAGATAAATATAAAAGAAAAGTGCAAAATAAGCAATTTATTGATGACCCCCAAACATTTTAAAGATAATTGGGAAACAAGGCAAAAGAATTGAAAGACCACCCAAAAAAGTAGAAATAGATACATTTTGGAGAAATATCTATGAAGATCCTGTGGAACATAAAGATGATAAATGGATAGAAGAAGTAAAAGAAAGAATAAGAAGTTCAAATGTACAGGATATGAAATGGATGAGATAATGACCAGAGGGATTGAAATAAAGTTAAGAAAATCTCCAGTTGGAAAACCCCAGGCCTAGATAACACCGTTGGATGTGAATTAGCCATGAGTAAGAGCTATTTTTATGCACACCCCAAAGAGACACCAACCTGGTTAACAACAGGAAAAACAGCGCTCCTACTTAAGAGCGAACCTGCAAGTTATCCTAAAAATTATAGACCAATAACTTGCCTTTTGACAACGTATAAACTATGTACAGGAATTGATGCCGACAGAGTTTATAGTCATTTAGAAGAAAACTCAATCATGGCAATAGAACAAAAGGGTAATAAAAGAAAGTCATATGGAACAAAGGATCATCTGTTGCTAAATAAAGTCATAATGGAGAACTGTAAAAAGGGGAAGAATCTAAGTATGGCATGGATTGACTACAAAAAAGCATTTGATAGTATCCCACATTCATGGATAAAAGAGTGCTTAAACTGTATGTATTACCTTTAACCCTGCAAGCTATCTACGTAACAGATTAGGCCATGGTTATAATCTGGCTTCTAGAAAACAACAAAGTGTAAAGACCTCACATCTTTTTGTCGATGATTTAAAATTGTATAACTCATCATATGAAGAACTGAAAGCACAACTGCGAGTAGTCAAAACTTGATGATATAAGAATGTAATTTGGTCTTGATAAATGTGCAAAAGCAACCTTTAAAATAGGAAAACTACCGCACCAAGAAAACATCAGTTTGGGACAAGAATGTGATATAAAAGAACTTGAGCAGAAGGGAGTTTATAAATATTTGGGAATTTATGAAGGCTCAACAATAAAACATGAACAAATGCAAATGGAACTTAGTAAGGAATATAGAAGCCGTAAATTAATCCTGAAAACAGCGATGACATTAGGAACAAAATTCAAGCTATAAATCAATTTGCTCTTCCTGTATTAACTTAACAGTTTTGGAGTTATTGATTGGCCCCAAAACATGTTGGGTAGATTAGACAGGAAACAAGAAGGATGCTTCATGCTTAACATATAATTTATAAAAAATCAGTTCATACCAAGACTCTATATTCCCTGTACTGAAGGAGGTATGGGCCTTCTTAAAACTGATTACATGTATAGATCTGCAATCATGGGACTGCACACATATCTTCTGACCTCAGAAGACCCAAACATAGTGAAAGTTTTGAAACATGAGGAGAATAAATCTAAGATGACTTCCCTGCTTAGTCTAGAAGAAACATATCGTTATCAAGCAGGAATGGAAATCAAACCAGAAGTAGCTAAAAATCATGCAGCAACTGAATATGCCAAAAAAAAGAGTATAAGGTGAAGGATCAGATGAAAAGGCAAAAAATATGGAAAATACATAAATATAGCTGGAAATATAGAAAACTTCTGGAAGAACCTCATGTTGATCAGGATCAAACACAAGAATGGTTAAGGAGAGGCAAATTCAGACCAAAAGATGAAAGGTTAATATTGGCAGCCCAAGATAGTGGGCTACATACATGTTGGTTTATAAAGTCCATTGAACATGTCAGAGAAACAGACAAATATAGGTTTTGTAAAACAGAACTGGAAACATTCACACGCTTTGTTGCTGGTTGTGACATACTAATGGCAGAAGAATTGTATACTGAAAGGTATAATAATGTGGAAAGACTGTTGCATTGGGGATTGTGCAAACATTAAGGTATTGAAGTGGCTGAAAAATACTGGAAACATAAGCCACAAAGCATCATAAGAAATGATGAAGTCTACATGACATGGGATCACCCATTACCAGCATTTCAAAAGATAGATGTGAGAAAAACAGATATAGTGGTCCATGAAAAGATGACAAAAGTAGCATTGAACATTGAAGTTGCTACATCCAGAGAGTACA
>NW_025051910.1:0-2500 GCF_019279795.1 Protopterus annectens | reverse complement strand
TAATCCATATAAACAGACCCCAGGCCAGTCTGACCTCTTTGTGGTGATTAGGATCCTAGCACAGAAAGTTCAGTGGTACGCTAGTCGACTGTATCAAAACATTAAGACTACATTCTTTTCATTTCACTTGTAGTTTGGCAGAGAAGACAAATTGTGAGTGAATATTCTTGTTCTACAGTACATTTCTCAGTGCCGCAAACATTTTCTAGCTTGTACTTCATCTGGTGGGAGATCAGCATATACAGTTACATTAGCACCTTCTGTTTTGGTTCTCCTCACTTTAAAGATATCTGATAGTATTCCATCTTGGTCTGGAATGTTTTAATAAGATCTTCCTAGAATTAAGCTGTAATAGCAGCTGCTGGCATTAGTAAGCCAGTTCCTTTTAGTTGCAGTTGTAATAATAGCTGTTGGAGCTATTTATCCTGTCCTTCTTGGTTATGTAGGTGGAAACAGTTGTTAAGCCTTATTTTTGGCCTGCTTTCATTCTAGGAATCTCTTACTAAAACTAAAAAGACCCAGCTAATAGACCCAACAACTATTACCACAGATAAAGTTAAAAAGATTACACAAAACACACCAACAGCTGTTATAATAGCTTCCACTAGTTGCTAGATCACAAATTGGCCCCAGAAGATGTTATACCGGCTAAGGTAATCAAAACAATTGTGTGTAAGGCTCCAGCAGACGTTACTGCAACTAGCTCCATTCACTTGCACTGAAGCCTACCCCAGCCTCAGCTCTGTTGTGTTAGTCCTGAAGTAGGCTCAAGCAGGGTAAGTTCAGCTTTTTGGATAATACTTTGAAAAAAGTGGTGACCCCTAGAGTACTTTTTATAGGAATTCATGGTTGCACTACTTTTGTTAGCTGTTTATTGCATTTTTATTTTATTCTGGTCATTTACCACTGTCATTGGGGAACAAATCCTCATTAATTCCTATTTCCTGTGATTTCATAATCATAAGCTTCATTTCACTTCCATTCTGAAGCATTGAGGGGAAAGAACTACAACACCGCTACCTCTGTATGGGTTATGGTCACATTTTCCCCAATACTAGACTTGCATTCAGCATTATACAGTAGAGAAGGTAATTTACTGATGCCCTTTTTCTCCCAGATGTTTTGGATGAGGATTCATGATCTGCATATATATTTTATCTGCAAATTAAATTTCACAAATTTGTAACATATTAATCAAACATATATATGTAGTGATTCTCACCTAGGTTTTCCAAATCACAAATCATAATACCTAACTAAAAGCTGTCTGTACTATTCACAAAATGTACTCCTTACTATTATTATAAATCATTTAGTGAGGCATTAAAGATAATTTTGAATATAATTTAATATCTGTATTTTGATATTGTTTTGAGATGCTAATATTTCTTTTTCTTTATCTGATACATTATGAATTAAAGAATTAAAGAAATAAAATCTGTCCCCGGGATTCATGAACCTTGCGCCAGGCGCCAGCATAGCGTCGGCGTTATAAAGCCAAATATGGCCGCGGCGATTCAGGTATGAAGCAATCCCGCGTGCACTACCGGCGTCTGCGCGGACCTCGCCGCCCGGCGTAGGTATGCTAATCACACTGTGTGCGGTATTGCACCATGCAAATGAAGG
Organism: Protopterus annectens; assembly: GCF_019279795.1. Classification (NCBI taxonomy): domain Eukaryota; kingdom Metazoa; phylum Chordata; order Ceratodontiformes; family Protopteridae; genus Protopterus; species Protopterus annectens. The sequence continues at coordinate 874 of NW_025051910.1, read as the reverse complement.
CAAATAGCGATTCACGAAGTGGGGCATGCGTAGCGTAAGACGCGGCAATGTAAAGCGAAAAAGCGGTTTACATTTACCCAAACATGACCAAGGGTAGCGGAAGGCTGTCAACATCAGGTATCATACAGGTGCAATATGCCAAAGGTGAAAGGCACCGAGAATGTCCAAAGAAAACATGCACAAACTGTAAATAATGACAAAAATGTCATGCGTAGAAACCACAGCAGAACCCTGGATATGTGTACAGAAGGTGCAAAGCAATGAAATAATATGACAATGTCCTAAAGAGCTGTATAATACACATCAGCTGTACAGCCACCACACACCATAGTATGTATGGAAAGCCCAACCCCAGCGCAAGGGTTGTCAAGGAGTGGTGGCAGTGTTGGTAGCCAGTAACCATGTATTAGCAGTCAATGCCATGCAAATGAGGCAGATAATAGTGAATCGCCAAAGCTGGCCGGTGTAAGGATGGAGCAAATGGGCATGGCGGTACTACACTGCAGTGGCCTACGAGATATATGTCAATCGCAGAGGGTGTGCCACTGTAGGAGGAAGCATATTGGAGGCCAGCAAACCTGGGCTGTACAATGCACATCACAGCAGCAGGACGGCGTGTGAGGAAATAGATGCTGAGAGTACATAATGCGCGCACAGATGCATGTGCACGAGGATGACTATGTTCCCAACACAGTCATGTGGACGGCCTCCCCGTCAACAGCCACAGATATAGGAAGGTAATGCGGAGAATATGAGGAAATCGCGGAAGCAGTGTAATTGGAGCGTAATGAGCAATCAACACCAATCAATCCAGGAAGAGCAAGCGGCGGCCGTCGACAACTCTGTATGCAGACTCCTGCATAGCGGAAAGGGG
>NW_025051909.1:0-11576 GCF_019279795.1 Protopterus annectens | reverse complement strand
TTTTGATTTAATTTTTTAATCTACCTATCAACCATCTGGTATTTAATTGTCATTGTCATCAACCCGCTTTTTCCCATTTTTCATAGATTTATAGATTTTGTAGATTGTTACTAGGCTATTGACCCAGGAGGGTACTTTCTACGCCTAGCCAAGTTTTACTGAAAGAATAATGATGTCCTGTATCTTAAGTAGAACAGTGAGGGCCAGACATTTATAAGCTACCACTGTCCGTGAGGGACATGGGGATCAGGCCTGGTGTAAATCTCCTATTCCCCATCCACTGGTCTAGGTTGCACTTAAACTGGGTAATAGACAAAATCAGCTTCACATGGATGGAAAGCCTGTTCCATAGGACAGGCAGTTTCTGGGGCTGAGGTGTCATATCAACATTAGTCAACTGGGTCAAATCACCTTAAGTCAACAAAAGCGAAAGAGTAGGTAGCGCCAACAAAGATAGAGCACATCAAAGTACAAAATCCAGAAAAAGAATGGTTCCTCCACCAATCCTGCTAAAAACTTGAAAACTTTTAATAAAAATAAAATGATGATGAAATAAAACACACTGGCTCATAAACCGGATAAGCGCTTTCGGTGTAATACCTTTTTCATATCCTAAATGTTAGCCAGTAAAACTTCCTGTTAAATACCTTCATTCTCTGGTATTCACTCATTCAGGGATATTTAGTAGCCATAGCAATGTATACACCCTTTCAATTAGGTTAGTTTGAGTTCTGGAGAGGTTTTCCTTTTAGTGCAGGTTTTAAAGGAACAAATGCATTCAGACCTGGTGGCTGATCTGAGCGCAAGTTCATTATCCACTTCATTTCTTCAATTTCTGTTTGATTTACTAAATTACCACCTCTTAAATGTTTCATGGAGCCTAGTTAGTGTCAACAACTTAAACGAATGGCTACCATTTGCACTAATGTGCATATAAAGTGCATTGCTAGTAACTTTATTTCTTATGTCCATAAATGTTTTAGGGTACGTTCTTTAAACATTTGGTTAATTTTTCCTATGTAGTATGCCTTGCAGTGACTGCAGGTTGCCACATATATGATGTTCTTACTCCAACAATTTGCAAATCCGTCATATTTATAGTTCTTCTTAGTTAAGGGATGTGTAAAGATATTTGAGTTGTTAATGTAAGAGCATGCCTTGCAACATCAACATCTGAAAGTACCAATTCTCCTACTCATTTGAAAGCTCCTATTTTCGGAGAAGGCTTCAGTTTCTGTTTTGTAACATAACAGTCTTTTTAGATTTTTCCTGTTTTTAAAAGAAAAACTGGGTTGGTCTCCAACAATTTCTCTAATTTTATTATCAGATGTTAACAGTGGCCAAAATTTCTTAATGATGTTACGAATAGCAAGATTGTCAGTTCTGTATGTTAACTGACATCTCAAGTTAGACTTTGACTCTTTTTGTTGCCCTTAATTATTCCTCCTTGATCCAAAAAATAAGGTCTTGCTGTCTGAGATCATTGTTCCAAAGTACTTGCTTCATTAGTTTGTGTTTCTTTGACTGTATATCCCCTCATGGTAAAGTCATTAATGAGTTTAGTTTGCTCTTCCTTATAGTCTTTATCCCTTGTGCAAAGTTTAGATACTCAAGTTAATTGGTTGGTCACTATATTGTCAAGAACATGTCTAGGATGCATGCTGGTATTGTGTAACAGATGATTATGCCATACAGGTTCTCTATACATTCTATTATTAATACAGCCTGTGTCATCTGGCATCAACTTAAAATCCAAAAATTCTATCTCCATATTAGAGGAGGTAATTTCAGATTTCAAAAATGAAGTTGTGTTGGTCAAAAAACATACAAATTGCTCCAAAGAAGTTGAGTCACCTTCCCATAGAAGAAAAATATCATCCACAAATCAATTGTAGAAAATGATGTTGTTATTCCATATATTACCATCCACTTTCCATAGCTCTTCCCATTTTGCCAGAACCAAATTAACATAACTATTTGCGCATGGGGTTCCCATCACTACTCCCAATTTCTGCAGATAATAGACACTACCACATAGAAATACATTATTATATAAAACCAATTCTAGGAGACTGCATATTAGATGGATATCAATGGTTGTTTTGTGTTTCACAACAAAGTCTCTGATGGCTTCAATCCCCCATTCATTAGGTATGGATGTGAATAGACTGATAACATCCAAGGTTACTAATAGTAAATCCTTAGGGGTATTCATCTGATGTATTTTATTATATAGTCTGTTCAAGAATTCAGCCAAGTCCTTAATCACTGCAGATTCATGGGGTAGCAACTTCTTTAACTCCCCTTCTATAAAAATAGAAAGGGGTTCAGTTGTCCATCCTTTTCCCAAAACAATGGGTCGCATAGGATGCTCATGTAGATTCTTGTGTATCTTAGGCATTCAATAGATGTTAGGTATAGTAGGATGATGCACTTCAAAAAAATCAGACAATTATTTACTTATAGGTCTATTCATCAGTTTGTCATAAAGAGTATCCTGGACACTTCATATAATTCTATTCAGTTCTCTTTTATCAATCCTCTGGTAGGTAACTATATCTGCTGGCATCTCCTTCATTTTGATATCATAGAATGACATATCCATACCTACAACTGCCCCTCCCTTATCAGTTTGCTTGATCATAATGTCCTGCTTATTCTGTAATTCAAATAATGCTTTCTTCTCATTTAGAGTTAATTTATGTAAATGTTTACCTCCCTTCTGTTTTCAGCCACTTCATTTTCACTTAATCGTACAAAGGCTTCTACAGTAAGATGACAAACAGAAACAAATGTCCTTGGTTTTTTGTATCCATATCTAGCTGAGATCCTCTATTTGTATTTCCAAAAAGATATTTCAAAGTCACATTTCTTCCAAAATACTTTAAATCTACAGTAAATTCACTCATGGGTGAGCGCAAGGAGGGTATAAAACTCATTCCCTTCTCTAGTAATGGAGTCTGGTCTCTAGTTAATTCATCGCTCGATATGTTAAACACAAGGGAATCATTTCTTCCTGAAACCTTGATTTCTTCCTCTCTCTGCTGTGAGGGAGTACTTTCCTCGAGGTGTTGTTCTGCAACAAAAAAGGAAGCTGTTGGTATAGCTATAAATGTACCACTCCATCTCTGGGTTTAGTGGCATTCTGCATATCCAAGTTATTGTTGTTTTGAATAGATCTATCTTCTTCACCTTGCTTTGATAGTATTCCAATTTTCTCTGTGTCAATTACCGAGCTGGGCGGCCACGGTGGTGCAGTGGTTAGCATTGCTGCCTCACAGCAAGAAGTTCTCCGGTTTGATCCTCAGCTGGGGTGCCTTCTGTGCGGAGTATGCATGTCCTCCCTGTGGTCATGTGGGTTTCCTCCGGGTGCTCCGGTTTCCTCCCACATCCTAAAGACATGCTGTAGGTGGATTGGACACTCTAAATTGGCCCTAGGTGTGAGTGCGTGCATGTGTTTGCCTTCTGTGGAAGGTTGGGCGCCGGGCTGGCAACTCGACACTAAAACTCCACTGCCAGTCATGAGTGGACAGGTGATCCGCTGTGGTGACCCCTAACCGGGAAAAGCCGAAAGAAGTGTCAATTACCGAGCTAACATTGTTCTCCAGAGTGTGAATTATGGCTCCATGAGTTTTCAAAACTTCTCTATTATTCTGTCTTGGATTAGTATGGACTTCTGCTTCTACTACAGTTTTCCTTGGTTTCCTAATAGGAACCTCTTCCTTCTCATATTTGTTGTTAATCCAGTATTCCCATTTGTTCTGTTCTGTACGGCTGTCTTCTTATCTTTCGGCCATTCAAACAAATGGCCCTTCTTAAAATCATTAAAATCCCCGGTCAATTTCCTACTTTTTACTCCTTTTAATTTAGCATCTTAAGCAACAAGTCAGCGTTCCTAGTCTCATCAAGCTATCAGACAATGTAATTTTTTCTAGTTTATTTTGTTTTTATTCTATTAGGGTTGCTGCTTCAACTTCCAGAGGTTTAAAAAATTCTATCAAAAGTTTCATATAACTGAAACTGGTTTCTTTGTTTATCCTTTGCCATTTGGCAAGTAGTTCAGGGTATATATTGCCATAAGTTGGCATACATCTTACTCTTAAGCCTCATGGAATTATAGGACGGTGAAGGCATGCCTCCATATGAAAGTGCTGCCACTGTAAAATCTTTAATTTAAAAGCTGCATTCTCTACTTCCTTGTAAATGCTCTCAAATAGCAAAGTTTCTCCCCTGTTCATCGGTAGTTCTAAAATGCCATTTTCAAAGTTGAAATCAAAAAGTGGATTAGACAGCTCCATTAAATTATTAGCATAAATCCTTCTACTTGCCGTTTCCAATGTAGGTTGCTGTAAAGATGTTGATTCCATAGTGTAGTAAATGTGTGACGCCCCACCCAAAAATATGCAAACAAAAGAGAAAGAGTAGGTAGTGTCACCAAAGGCAGAGCACATCAAAGTACAAAATCCAGAAAAAGAATGGTTCCACCACTAATCCTGCTAAAAACCAGAAACTTGAAAACCTTTAATAAAAATAAAACGATGATGAAATAACTGAGAGTTGGAGTATGGCATAATAGTTAAGGTGTTTACCTTGCAGACACAAGGTGCAGAGTTTGATTCTTACATGGGGTAATTGGCTAGGATTAAAATAGTCCCTAAGGGCAGTTAGCCTAGTACTAATGTATGAACCTAAACACACTGGCTCATAAACCGGATAAGCGCTTTCGGTGTAATACCTTTTTCAAATCCTAAATGTTAACCAGTAAAACTTCCTGTTAAATACCTTCATTCTCTGGTATTCACTTATTCAGGGATATTTAGTAACCATAGCAACATATACACCCTTTCAATTAGGTTATTTTGAGTGCTGGAGAGGTTTTCCTTTTAGTGCAGGTTTTAAAGGAACAAATGCATTCAGACCTGGTGGCTGATCTGAGCGCAAGTTCATTATCCACTTCAGTTTTTCAATTTCTGTTTGATTTACTAAATCACCACCTCTTAATGTTTCATGGAGCCTAGCTAGTGTCATAAACTTAAAGGAATGACCACCATTTGCACTAATGTGCATATAAAGTGCATTGCTAGTAACTTTATTTCTTATGTCCGATAAATGTTTTAGGATACGGTCTTTAAACATTTGATTCATTTTTTCTATGTAGTATGCCTTACAGTGACTGCAGGTTGCCACATATGCGAAGTTCTTACTTCAACAATTTGCAAATCCTTCATATTTATAGTTCTTAGTTAAGGGATGTGTAAAGATATTCGAGTTGTTAATGTAAGAGCATAGGTTCATAGGTAGGTACTAGGCTATCTGCCTGAAGGAATTTATAAACTTAGCCAGAATGTGTTGGCTTTCGCCACCCCCTTAGATTAGTTCCCTGTACCTCTGTCCAGCAGAGCCACTGAAGGGATCCCCGGGGTAAACTTTCCGTTTCCCATCCACTCATCAAGGCTTCTCTTGAAAAGTGTTAGCGAGGACCTCTGCCTAATGTAGACTGGAATCTTGTTCCAAAGCATGGGAAGTCTCTGAGACACGAATCTATCCCTCCAAATCGATTGTAGAAAATTATGTTGTTACCATCCACTTTCCATAGCTCTTCCCATCTTGCCAGGACCAAATTAGCACAGCTATTTGTGCATGGGGTTCCCATCGCTACTTCCGATTTCTGCAGATAATAGACACTACCATGTAGAAATACATTATTATATAAAACCAATCCTAGGAGACTGCATATTAGATGGATATCAATGGTTGTTTTCTGTTTCATACCAAAGTCTCTGATGGCTTCAATCCCCAATTCATTAGGTATGGATGTGAATAGACTGTTCACATCCAAGGTTACTAATAGTAAATCCTGAGGGGTATTCATCTGTTGTATTTTATTATAGAGTCTATTCAAGAATTTAGCCAAGTCCTTAATCACTGCAGATGCATGGGGTAGCAATTTCTTTAACTCCCCTTTTATAAAAATAGAAAGGGGTTCAGTTGTCCATCCTTTTCTTGAAACAATGGGCCGCATAGGATGGTAATGTAGATTCTTATGCATCTTAGGCATTCCATAGATGTTAGGTATAGTAGGATGATACACTTCAAAAAAAATCAGACAACACTTTACTTACAGATCTATTCATCAGTTTGTCATAAAGAGTATCTTGGACATTTCATATAATTCTATTCAGTTCTCCTTTATCAATCCTCTGGTAGGTAACTATATCTGCTAGCATCTCCTTCATTTTGATATCATAGAATGACATATCCATACCTACAACTGCCCCTCCCTTATCAGCTTGCTTGATCATAATGTCCTGCTTATTCTGTAATTCAAATAATGCTTTCTTCTCATTTAGAGTTAAGTTATAGGTTCATAGGTTCATAGGTTCATACTAGGCTATCTGCCCTAGGGCATTAATAAGCCTAGCCAGAATGTGTTTGGCTTTCGCCACCCATTTTAAATTTATTTTGCTATGCCCTTTTTCAAGGTTAGTATACTGTGCCTCTGTCTAACAGTGACACAGAAGTGATACCCGGGGTAAACCTACGATCTCCCATCCACTCATCAAGATTCCTCTTGAAGAGAGTCAATGAGGGACTCTGCCTAACCTGGACTGGGATTTTATTCCAGAGTGAAGGGAGCCTCTGGGTTATGAATCTGTCCCTCCAGCATGTCCTATTTATTTCAGTGCTGAGGTTCAAGTCTCTGGGCGTGGCTCGATGGGATTTGGATTTTCTGAGGTGCAGCATGTCCATTAATTCCGGGTTGGACATGGCTTTATACGTCAGGTACAGATCGCCTCTGAACAGGCGGTATGCCACTGAGTAGAGCTGGAGTTTCTTTAACCGGGCAGCATATGGCATCTGTTTGAGCCCTTTGATCCTCTTGGTGAGGTACTTTTGAGGTCTTTCCAGTTGCTGCAGGTGTCTGGTAAGGTACATCCCAAAAGGGGCATTGTACTCAATTATGGGCCTGATGAGGGATGAGTAAAGAGGCACAATGAATCCCTTCATGATTAGGTGGGCTATATAAAATGTTTTTCTAACCACTTTGGCCACGTGGTTGTCAAATGAGAAATTGCTATCAACTTGGGTCCCCAGGTCCCTAATTACTTCTTCTGTACTTAATGGATTACCACCTATGTGGTAATTTGTGGGCACTTTGTTTTTGCCAAAGGGGATGACTATACACTTTTTGGCATTTAGCTTGAGGCCATGGCTCTGGCACCAGTTGTCTGTTTCCATGAGGCCCTTTTGGAGGATGCTTGTGTCGGCTGGAGAGTCCATTATGGCGCCCAGTTTGCAGTCATCTGCGAACTTGGTCAGCCACAGTCCTTCCGTGTTGGCCTGTACCTCCGAGAAATATATACCGAACAAGAGAGGTCCCAGGACTGAGCCTTGTGGGACACCACTTGTAACTGGTTTGGAGTCTGACATGGCTCCAGCAATTCTAACCATGTGGGTTCTGTCCTTGAGCCAGTTTGCAATCCATCTAGTGACATAGGGTTTATATTTAAGCTGGTGAGCTTATCTATAATGCCCGAGTGGGGTATTGTATCAGGCTTTGCTAGGTCAGGTAGGCTGTGTGGACCACCTTCCCTCGATCAATGGCCTTGGTGACTGTTTCAAAGAAATCAACCAGGTTTAAGAGGCAGGATCTGCCCTTAACAAAGCCGAACTGGGTAGGATCCAGTGTTTGTAGGTCCCCAATATCTTTATTTATGAGGTCCATGATGATCCTTTCCATAGCTTTGCAGACCAAGCTAGTCAGGCTTATGGGACGACAGTTTCCAGGATCTGTTGAGGCACCACACCTTTATGGAAAGGGACCACTGTTGCTGTACGCCACTCTTTGGGCACATATCCTGTAGTAAGGCTGAGATTGAACAGTAGTTTTATGCTTGGGTTTAGCTCTTCTTGGAGTTCATGTAGGACGCAGCCCGGGACACCATCTGGTCCCATTGATGCTGTGTTTTTTGCTTTGGAGGGGGCAGCTCTTACCTGAGCATCTGAGATGTCAGGAGGGTAGCACTCTGCTGGGATAGATATTTGCCCTTTTGGTGGGGGGGGGGATTTTGCGCTGAACCTGTCAGCTAGGATGTTGGCAATGTCTGTGGGTTTGGTGTATTTTTTGTCATTTTGGACTAATTCTGAGCATATCTGGGAATTACCACCCAGGTTCCTAACATAACTAAAGAAAGCCTTGTGATTATCCTTAGTGTCCTGTGCAATTTGTCTCTCGAAGCTGGCCTTAGACAATTTTATGTGTGCCGTAGTTTTTGCTAATACTGATCAGTGATGCCTTCCTTTTTGGGATTTTGCTCTATCATTTAGTAGTTTCCTCCTTCTATTGTATAGTTTGTTTATGGCTGGGGTCCACCAGACAGGGTGTCTGCCTTTGGAGGATTGGGTCTTGGTTTTATTTGGGATCGCATGATCCATGCATTCCTGAAGGTGTCCATAGAATGCATTTATAAAGGATTCTGGTCTGGGCCGTATTTTCCACAGGCCGGGAGCTTTGAAGGATTCCACCTCAGTTTTGAGGAGTGTGAAATTTGCTTTAGAGAAGTTTTCACTGTGGTTTTCTGGGCAGGGGGTGGGGTCGGGATGTGAATATCCAGTGAGATTAGTTTATGGTCTGATCTTACCAGTGAGGGATACACTTCTGGTCTGGAGCATAGAGTCCCCATGTTGCTGATGATCAGGTCAGTATGTTTTCCCCTCTTGTGGGAGTGGTAACAAGTTGTTCCATAGCATTTGAGTTTATAAATTCTAGGAACCTTTGGGCTAGGGTGTTGGAGCTAGAGTAATGCTCCCAGTCTATGTTTGGGTAGTTGAATTAAGCCCAATATAATGGTTTTTGGAGAGACCTTCATATTTTCCAGTGTTCTCAGGAAGGCGAGTGGGGTTCCCGGGTTTGGGAGGGTGGTCTGTAGCAGGCTATAAACTGGAAGGCAGTTTTACCCACTGTTAGTTGCACATGGATAGTCTCTGATGCTTAGTGCTTTGCCACCAACCTGGAGGTGTGGGTATCTTTGATGAATATCGATACTCCCCCTCCTTTTGTGGTTCGGTCCAAGTTTTGGGGCAGAAAAGCATGGTATGAGGTAAAACCTGGTAGTGCTGGGGTGCTCTCGGGAGCCCTGAACCAGGTTTCTGTTACTGCACAGATATCGATGTTCTCCATGCTAAGGAGAGTTTTCAGTGCGTGCATCTTGAGGTTTAGACTTCTGGCGTTGAGTAGCATTACTCTTAGTTTCTTATCCCTTGTGATACCTATGGAGGTGGGTTTGTCTTTTGAGCCTTGCCTAAAAAAGGCACTATGGGGGTAGCAAGAGCCTTTGCCAATATCCGAAAGCCCAGGGGTGACAGGTGCAAGCCGTCCCTAGCGAAGCATCGTGGCTTGTCGAGCATATCATCCCAAGCTGACAGGCATTGGATCCCCTTTGAATGACACCAGTACTTAAGCCAATTGTTGAAATTGATCATCTTGTCTTCATATTGTGGCATCATTCTTGGTGAGGGTAGGATGCTACACAAGGTCAGGGTCATACCGGCCTGGGCTACATGCTCAGAGAGCTCCTTTATGTCTTTTTTCATGTAGTCAGGGAGTGCGTCTCAGGTCATTCACACTAGCATGGACAATGACTGAGTCATATTTGTACTTGCCTTGGAGTGACCTGAGTGCTTGTGTTATGTGGCGGATCCTAGCACCCAACAGGCTGCTCACCGTGACCCTCTCCTTGTTCAGCCTGGTGAGCGGGACATCACTGTGCCTGACGATAGAGTCACCTATTACAAGTGTATCAGGTGTGTTGTTTAGTCTTAAGGGCTGTGACTGTTTGGAACACTGGCTTTGTGAGATATGTGTTGCATGTGTTTTGTTTTGGGGTAGCGGCTGCTTGGGTGTCTGCTTTGGAGGTCTCTGCTCCTTCGGCAGATCTTTATTTAGAGCCTCCGAGTATGTTTTTGTGTGATTATGTGTTTGGTTTGCTGTCGTGGTAGGTCTATGTGAGACTGGAATTGTAGTGAGTGTGGTTTCCTTCTCCTCCTGACTGGTTATGCCATTACTGAGTTGAGAGAGCTTAGCCTCCAGTTTGGCTATATGGTTGCATCTCTCACATGTGTTGGAATTAGTTGGGAGGAGGAGAGGGTTGTCTGTGTACATGAGGCAGTTGTAACATTGCCTCAAGATTCCCAGATTCACCAGCTGGACGGAGAGGAGATTGACAACTGACCTTTGGACATGCTAGAATAATATTGGGAATTCCTTAATAATTGAAAACCGGGGCCAGTGGGGAGTGGGGGTGTAGTGCTTTTAATTTTTAGTGCTGACTTATATAATTGCTTTAGTGAGCAAGTGCCAGGTAACTTAAGTGCAATGTGTTACAGGTAACTTAAATGCAAAAATGACAAACAGTAACTTTCTTTCAAGTGAAACAAGGAAATAAGTACAGTAAGCAATGCAGATATCACTAGTGATCCACAGAAGCGCTGAGAAGCTGCGTATTAGGTGGAATTAGCGTTCCAGGGAAATAACAAACAAACAAACAACAAACATATAAACAAAGCTAGATTCAGCAGGCCTGGATCTAGTCTATACTACAACAAACAAGGTGTACCAATTTCAGTAAGATACAGTTCAAATATTCAGGCACTATAAACCTTTAACCAGAAATTCCCAGCTCAGAAGGGCAGAGTCCAGCCTCTTCTCCCACAAGAGTGCAGACCACAAACCTTCTTAATGTAAAATAACTGGCCTGAAGCCCAAGTGCTTAAACCAGAACTAATACACTTTAAGAATAACAGACACTGGGCTCTCAATCAGCAGTTCCCCACTTAGAAGGATGAAAGCTACCTGTCCTGCCACCACAGTGCATGCCACAAACCTTCCTAATGTAAAACAACTGGTCTGAAGCCCAAGTGCTTAATCCAAAAGACTTAGAATGATAGCTACACTTTAATCAAGTTACTACCAAGCAGTAATAATTACAATTGAATACTTTAGAGAATGCCTGGATTAGTGCTCAAGTTACGCAAACAAAGCTAGCTCCAGCAGGCCCCAATCCAGTCTATGCCACAGCAAACAAGGCGCACCAACTTCAGTAAGCAGCAGTTCAGATATGCATGCACTATAAGCCTTCAACCAGAAATTCCCAGCTCAGAAGGGCAGAGTCCAGCCTCTCCTCCCACAAGAGTGCAGACCACGAACCCTCTTAATGTAAAATAACTGGCCTGAAAGCCCAAGTGCTTAAACCAGAATTAATACACTTTTAGAATAACAGACACTGAGCCCTCAGTCAGCAGTTCCCAACCTAGAAGGATGTAAGCTACCTGTTCTGCCACTACAGTGCAGACCACAAACCCTCTCAGTGCAAAACAACTGGTCCGAAGCCCAAGTGTTTAAACCAAAAGGCTAGAATGAGGTACACCCAGCAGTAATTAATACAATTGAGTACTTTTTAGGTGGTGCAAAAGTAAAAAAAAGTTGGTAGAAACACAAGTACTGTCAAAGCAGATGAATTTTTTTTGTTTTTTTTTCTGAACAAGTGCTGAGATCAAAGAAACAGATTTGAGTGCTG
>NW_025051908.1:0-11774 GCF_019279795.1 Protopterus annectens | reverse complement strand
AAAAAGGGGGGGAGGTTTGAAAAAAAATTAAAATTTTTAAATTGCCTTTTGAATTTTAATTTTTTGGGCAGTTTAGTTTTCCCCTTTTCCAATTTTTTTTCCCCCAAAAAAAAAAATTTTTGGTTTTTAAACCCCCTTTTTTTTTTGTTTTTTCTTTTTTTAAAAAGGAATTTTTTAAAAAAAAAATTTTTGAACAAAAATTTCATTTTTAAATTTTTTTTTTTAATTTTTATTGCTTTTTTTAAAGCAGCCAATTTTATTGAAACTTTTTTAAAGGCCATTGTAAATTTTTTTGGGTATTTACTTTTAAATGTGTTTCAGTTTTAACGTTATTTTTGGGTTAGGAAATTTTCTTAAATTTAGAACGTAGCTTTCATGTTGGGGAGAAAATTTCAAAAGATGTCAGTGAAATTCCAACACAATATAAGATAATTCTATTTAAAAATTATTTATATTTATTTTTTTAAATTTTTTTTTTTAAAAACATTATTAATTAAATATATTATTTTTTAAAAAAATACCAATTTTTATTTTTATTTTTAGGGCAGTTTTTAATTTTTGTAATATTTTTTGGGTTTTTTTTAAAAATTCATGTACCACAACAAATTAAAATTTAATTTATAATTTTTCTATAATTTTTTTTTAAATAAACAAAATAAACAATTATTTACACAAATCCCTAAATAAATATTATGCAAAACAAAAAAAAAAACACACATACATGTGTGTGCATGTATGTTACACACATATATATATATATATATATATATATATATATATATATATATATATGAAATCCGTGCGCACATACATGTATGTGTATAATGTTACACACACACATATACATATATATATATATATATATATATATATATATATATATAAAAATATATTTCATCCGTTCAAACGCGAGACAGAATCCCAAGCTGTCAACTAGGTGGTATCAGAGAAGGATATTTCTCAGTATGGTGGAGCCAAAAGACAAGTGTGACTGTGATGGTTTCTCTAACTTATAGTGGGACATTGTGTGTACAGTTGCCCAGGTAGCTGTTGCACAAATATAAAACTGATAATCCTGTACTGAAGGCTGCAGAAGTAGAAATATTTCCACTTGACCTTAGAAAAATTGCCTTTAGCAAGTAAACCTACAATACATGAAGGAAATACAATCTGAAAACCACCTGGACAGTTAGAGATTGCTTTTCCTAATGTTGGCTTAGCAGAGGAGATTAACAATTGGTCATAGCAAAGGAGATTAACTGGTCATTTTTCTGAAGTCCAGAGAATACATACTCAAGTTGTCTGCGAACATTTAGTAAATGAAGTATTCTCCCTTTTTACAGCATCTTGGAAAAGACAACAGGAGTTGAATACATTGATTTTAATTATCGGATACCACCTTAGGAATAAAAGATGCATTAGTTCAGAGAGAGACCCTGTCTTTGTGGGGGGGGGGGGGCAGATCTGGGGGCCCTGATTCAGAGCTTGTGATTCTGAGATTCATCCAGCTGATGTTACTGTGAAAAGGAAAAAAGTCTTCCAAGTAAAAAAAAAAAAGATTTCAATCTACCTTACCAGCAAACTCAAATGGGGGACTGATTCAGAGCTTGTAAGAGAATGGTGATGTCCCATAAAGGTGCTGGGTCTCTAACTGGAGGTCTCAATAGAAATGCACCCTTAAGAAAATGTTTTGAGACCTTGAGACGTATTGTTAACAGCATGTGAAAATTGGTAATATTCACCAAGTGTATGAAATATGTACCAGCCACTGGATTTAATTTAATGGACACTTTGTTGAAACTGAAACTTTATTTAAGGAAGCTTAACTTATTTTTTTACTATTCCTTGAAGTAAATAGCTAAGTGTTGGGATAAAGAAAAAAAGTAACTGTCCTTTACATTTGACTTTGGTAACACTGGAAAGGGTTATTTCTAAAGAATTGTATTAACTACAGGAAAATCATAAATATAACAGGTATAGGAATAACCTGAGCAACAATGAATGGAAGATTTTGAAACAAGTTCGTAATGACAGTAATATACGTGTTATGAAACCAGATAAGGGGGGGGGGGGGGAGTAGTGTTATATGACAGTGGAGAATATTATAATAAAAATGTATGAAATCTTAATAGTACAGGGACGTATGAAGCAATCTCAAAAATTGAGGTCAACATCGTTCATCATCGAACGAAAACAGTCCTTGAACCAAATAAGGAATCAGATGCAAAAACCAGAGAAGACAAGAAAAAGAAAAATTATCTGGTTCAACACAGCAGTGAAAATCAATATGTCCTTTATTGTGGTAAGGTAAGCGCTTTCTCAGAATATGTGATGAAGCGGATGTTATTCCGAGAAAGCGCTTACCTTACTACAATAAAGGACATAGCGATTTTCACTGCTGTGTGGAACCAGATCATTTTTCTTTTTCTTGTATTGTTCATCATCGGATTGATTTATATATGGAAGAGTTCTTATCGGAAAATAGAATTACGTAGGATATATACAATTTTGCGAAGGTAGAACATCCAATATTGGCCACTATCGTAGGTATACCTAAAATACATAATGTAACAGATCTCCCAATTAGGCCTATTATATCTGGTAATAAATCAGATACTTTTCCACTAGGGGCAATGACAGATAGGTCCTTGAAACATATTTATAGCAAAGTACAACACTTAATCAAGGACTCTTGGGATTTCCCAAGTAGACTGAAAACTGAAATTTGGAATAAGAATTTAATGTTACTCACTGCAGATGTCATAGACTTATTCTACTGCATTCCGAAGGATGAAGGGCTTGAAAGCTTTTACAATAGTACAAGGAAATATAGTGGTATGGAATGGGAGAAAATTCAACTTCTAGTTGAATTAATGTCCTTGGTATTAGACAGTTATTTTTTTTGAAGGCGAACCATATAAGCAAACAAAAGCGTGCACCTCCATATTTGCCAACCTTGTATTACTGGACTGGGAAGACAAAACTTTTTAATAGTAAATTTATGCCTAATATTAGATGCTACGTCCAGTTTTTGGATATTTTTGTCTTGTGGGATGGTACTAGTAATGGTATCCAGCAATTTGTGAGCTATTTAAACAAGTCCAGTACGTACTTAAAATTTACACACACACACACAGTGAAGAGGGTAGAGCTTACTTAGACACCTATGTAGAACATTCTGGAACTGGATTTAAATCTAATATTTATAGGAAAGCTACACTTAGCAACTCCTATTTGGAGTACTCCAGCTGACATCAATGGAAACAAAAGAAGATCATCTTAAAAAGTCAATGCATAAGGGCAGCACGAGTATGAGGATATGAAGCAAGAAATAGAATGCATAGGTAAAATGTTTCAGGAAAGTACAGTTGTGTACACCTACCATAAATGTAGATGTTCGAGTGTCTTCACTGTTGCAGTCATGACTGTAGGGTTCTCCCCTGCCAGCAGGCAGTCCTCGGTCGGCCAGAATCCCAAAGTCTGGGTCCGGCGTCAGCTGTTCAACCATGCTCCCTGACGTCAGAGCGCTAGGAGTACAAAGCTGACAGCCGACGCCATCTTCTCCAGTTTTTCTTGCCCCAGATGTCAGGAGTCCTAAAATGAGAAAGGTCCCATATCCTTTGCAAATACACCTCGGAAGAATGGTGAAAAAAGGAACCATACAAAAGTAAAAATAAGAAGGGACGGGAGGGAAACCCATACTGCAACAGTGAAGACACTCGAACATCTACATTTATGGTAGGTGTACACAACTGTACTATGTTCATCGTGTTTCACTGTTGCAGTCATGACTGTAGGGTAGAATCCCAAAGCTGAAAGAAAGGGAGGTGGTCATAAAGAAGAAGGGGCGGCTAAAAGGCCCTGCAAGACTGCAGAGGCAAAGCCTGCCCTAGACTTAGAGTAGAGGGGTAAATTGTAGTGCTTAGAAAAAGTATGTAGTGAACTCCAAGTTGCAGCTTCCAAAATGTCTTTGATAGGAACTCCCCTGAGGAAGGCCGCAGAAGTGTTAGCAGCTCTGGTGGAATGAGTACGTATACTGCCTGGGATTTGCTTTCCATGGTGTGAATAACAAAATCTGATTCCATGAGCAATCCATTTAAATGGTCTGTTTTGAAATGGCTTTACCTTGGGAACTTGAAGCATAAGAAACAAACAATTGTTCTGGTTTTCTGAAGTCCTTGGTTCTGTCCAGGTAAAAACGTAGTTGTCTGTGTACATCCAAGGAATGTAAGGTCCTTTCCCCTTTATTTTGAGGAGTAGGGAAAAAAGTTGGCAAGTGGATAGTTTGATTTAAGGCCACTTTGGAAACCACCTTAGGCATGAAGGTAGGATTAGTCCTCAAAGACACCCTGTCTTGATGAAAATATGGTTCCACAGCCATAAGAGCTTGTAACTCTGAAACTCTCCTGGCAGAGGTTAGGACTAACAGGATAGCTGTCTTCCAAGATAAAAACTTGATGTCAGAAGAGGCAGCAGGCTCAAAAGGAGGCAAGGTTAGTTTTTCCAAAACATAGTTGAGATCCGAAGCAGGAATGGGAGGAGATCTAGGAGGTCTCAAGTTCTTAGCCCCTCTGAGAAACTGTCTCATGAGCTGGTGGGAAAAGATTGGAGGGTCTGTATTATAACGAGCAGAAATAGCAGAGGCATGTATCTTAATGGAAGAGAAAGAGAGACCCTTATGTAAGAGATCGGTCAAGTAAAGTAAAATTAAAGGAATGTTCGGAAGAAGAGGATCAGAATCCTGAGCCTGCATCCAGGAACAAAATCTTTTCCATTTTCCTGCATAAGATTTTCTAGTGCTAGGACGTCTGGTTTCTAAAATGACATCCATAACCTGCCTGGGTAGGAAAGGAGAAATCAAAGGCCCTGGATGAACCAGGCCACCAGGCTGAGAGTTCTGACATGAGTGTGTAGAACCTGACCCTGATGTTGGAACAGAAGGTTCAGAGACTGAGGTAAAACCCAAGGGGGGTCCAGGCATAATTTTTTTAGAGTTGGGAACCAAAACTGTCGAGGCCAATTTGGGGCCAGCAAGATTATCATCTTGGGCTTGTCCTGTTTTATCTTTAATACCCGTGGAAGAAGAGGAAGAGGCGGAAAAGCATATCCAGAGAGGTTCCTCCAACTGAAAGACAGGGCATCCACTTTCAAGCTTCTTTGTGGAAAGTTCTGGTGCAAAAATTCTTTAGTTGATGATTGAGATGGGATGCAAAGAGGTCTATGTGAGGACATCCCCAGACTGCTGTTACCATCCTGAATATTTTGGTGTCCAACATCCACTCGTGTGGATTCGAAAGGTTTCTGCTCAGACTGTCTGCCAGGAAGTTTTGCTTCCCTGGTAGAAACTGAGCTTGAAGGTCCAGATTGCAAGCTAGAGCTGTGTTCCATAGATCCATCGCTAGTCTGCAAAGGGGGTAGGAATGAGATCCCCCTTGCTTGTTTATGTACCACATAACTGTGGTGTTGTCTGTCCGTATTAGTAGTTGTCCCGGTTGTAGAAAATTCCTGAAGGCCATTAGAGCTTTCTGAACGGCTAACATTTCCTTTAAATTGATATGCAGGTGCTTCTGATCCTTTGTCCAAAGGCCCTGCAGACAGTTTCCCTGAAAATGGGCTCCCCAAGCATAATCCGAGGCATCCGTGGTTAAAATCTGAGTGGCAGGAGGCAGACAGAAGGGTTTCCCTTTGTTTAGAGTACATGCCCTGGACCACCAAAGAAATTCCTTTTGAAGGCAAGGCAGGACGGAGTTCAGTATGTCTAAACTGTGGCAATGCTGAGACCATACACTTTTTAGGTACCACTGTATTTTCCTCATGTGTAGTCTTGCATACGGTACGAGAAGGATGCAGGAGGCCATGTAACCCAAAGCCTGCAGGAATCTCCTTGCAGATAGCAGAGTTAACGTTGCCAAGGTATTGAAAGTTGAAGCCAGCTGTAATTGTTTTTCGGAGGTCAGAAATGCCATCTGGGTTGTAGTGTTAGAAGAGCACCCAGAAAAATTATCTGTTGTGAGGGTGTCAAATTTGACTTTTCTATGTTTGCAGAGAATCCCAGGAACTTTAGGAGGTTCTGTACAAATTCTAGATGCTGGAGTAAGACATCCTTGCTGTCTGCCTGAATTAGACAATCGTCCAGATAAGGGTAAATTTGAATTCCCTTGAGTCTGCAGTACGCTACTACTGGAGCCAAGCATTTGGTGAAGACCCTGGGCGCAGTAGACAATCCAAAGGGCAGCACAGAGAATTGAAAGTGCCTCGATCTGGCCTTGAACCTGAGGTATTTTCTGCGTTCCTGCTTGATGGGAATGTGTAAATATGCCTCCTTTAAATCCAAAGTTACCATCCATGCATCTTTGGACAGCATTGGAAGTAGCTGCTGTAGAGTAAGCATCTTGAATTTTGGAATCTCTAGAAAGGTGTTCAAGACTGACAGATCCAGAATGGGTCTCCATGAGTTTTGCTTCCTGGGGACTAGAAAGAGCCTCGAGTAAAAACCCTGTCCCATCTCTGAAAGTGGAACCAGTTCTATTGCTTTCATGGCCAAAAGAGCTTCCACCTGGTTTAAGGCCTCTGTCCATTGAGGTTTTGGAAGGTCTGGCCATCCGCTAACCTTGGCAGGGTATGAAAATGGAATTTGTAACCTCTTAAAACCACATCCAGAACCCACTTGTCTTGGGTTATGTGTGTCCAATTTTGATAGAAAAAGAGAGAGTTTTCCTCCGAGAGGGGCTTCCAGGCAAGAAGTTCCTGCAGCCCAACAGAGGAAGTCATTGAGTTTGTTTCCTATGAGTTTGTGATCTGTCCTCTCCTCCCCTAGGGGTGGAAGCAGCCCACTGTCTTGGTCTATAAGAAGCTTGTGTTTGAGGCCTTCCTCTGGAGGGTCTATATCTACCCCTCTGAGGCCTGTCTGAAGTGGGAAAGGACCAATTTTTAGAAGGCCAATTCCTGCTAAATCTTGGTGGCTGTACTTGTAAGAAATCTTTAACTGTTTGCATGGATTTCGCCTTATTCTCCATCTTTTTAATCACCTCTTCAGCTTTTGATCCAAACAAAACATTATGCTGAACAGGAGCATCCAATAATTTAGCTTTTACTTGTTCTGGCAAATTTTGTTCCTTTAGCCATGCATGCCTTCTAATGACTGTGCCGGAGGCAGCAGCCCTACAAGAAGTCTCCAAGGCATCAAATCCACAGTGTAAACCATGCTTCCCAACTTCTTCAGTGGCATGCAATAAGTCATGTAATTCCTTATCTGCACAGGCAGAAATGGAAGTAAGCTTTTGCTTTAAAACAGACGAGAAATTGCTGGTATTTCAGCATATGAAACTGACAGTTTAAAGCCCTAATGGACAAAGTAGCAGAAGTGTACACTTTTTTTGCCCCATCTTTCTAAAGATCTAGAATTCTTTTCAGTGGGAATGGGATTTTTGGTAGAAGCGGCCTTAACTCCCTTAGGACCCTGAGAAATGGTTTCAGGGTCAGCAGAAGGGTTCTTGTATAAAAACTGGTGGGAATCAGGAACCCTGTAATATCCATCAGGCTTAACAGGAGCAGGAGGAAAAGAGTCAGGGGTTAAGTTAGCCTCCGAAAAAGCATCATCCACAATATCCAAAACAGGAGGAATAGCCAGGGGTCTATGTTGGGGGAGAAGAAGAAAATCCCCTAGTCTTTTCTTAGATTCCGAATACTCCTGTCCTTCCCAGTGGAAAAGTTCCCTCATTTCATGCAAAGTTTCCCCAAAAGAGAAATCCTCAGGGGGAGAAGCTGAAGGAATGGATTCCTCAGCATCAGAATCCTCATAAGGAGGGAAAGAATATTCCTGGTCAGAAGAAGGAATTGAAGAAACAGAAGCCTGATCAGAGGAATCATAATAAACATCCTGCCTTGGCCTTTTATCTGGAGGGGGATGAGAACCCTTAATCATAGTAAGTAAATCCTCCGCCAACTTGAGTAACTGTTTCTGTGACTTGGGAGCCGGTTCAGAAGAGGCCTGAGTTGCAGTCTTTGATTTAGAAGGAGTCTTTGCCTTTATTAGAAGCTGAGTAGGCCTGAAAACCCCTTCGAAGCTTGGTACCTGCACAGCGGCTCTGGACCCATCCGAAGGAGCATTGTCCGAAGGTCCTGCAATAGAAATATTTAAAGGCCTGGTTGGCTCCTCATGAGAGTCTGTTTCGGCCATCGGTTCTGAAATGGCAGATGACAGGGGCTGCAAAAGCGCCTCACTGACGACGGCCGAACCTGAAGCTGGCTCCACTTGTGCGCTATCATCAGATTTGGACCTCGGAGGCCTGTCTTTATCCTTGCGACGTTTGTGAACTCCGGTAGCTGGAACCTTATCAGACGACATTTTGTAGTTAAAGCGTCTACCGAAGTAATGAAAAGCAAAATCGTATCTTCGTTTAATTGTACGTTGATTGAATCTAGCACAAAACCGACAACTAGCTACATCGTGGTCAGGGCCTAAGCAAGGAATACAGTACGAATGAATATCCTTATGAGGTATTTGCTTCCCACATGAAATACAATTATTAACTTTCAGAAAAAGTCGGACTGGAGCAAGAAAAAGTCTCCCCAATGGGGTACTTAGCTTTGAGTGGAGAAGAAAGTCTTCGGACTGAAGTTTATTCAGAAAAAATCGTCGGGAGTCAGCCGACCGGCACTTGCGAACTGCTATCACCGCATGGCAAGAAAGACTGGAGAAGATGGCGTCGGCTGTCAGCTTTGTACTCCTAGCGCTCTGACGTCAGGGAGCATGGTTGAACAGCTGATACCGGACCCAGACTTTGGGATTCTGGCCGACCAAGGACTGCCTGCCGGCAGGGGAGAACCCTACAGTCATGACTGCAACAGTGAAACACAATGAACATCGGGTATATCCTATTTCCATGATAAAGGAGGCATCTGAATATGTTATTAGTGAGTGGGGTATTAAATATAAACCCCTACTGGGTGATGGTATGCTTTACACACATGAAGGCACGAACAATGACAACTATGGGAGGGCCTTCATATTGGAATACAATTAGTCTGCTGAAGCCATAAAGAGTATTGTTCAGCAAAACTGGGTATTGCTAAAGGGGGATATGGAAGTGTATAACATCTTGGGAGAGAAGCCCATTTTTGTGTATAAAACAGGACAAATTTTAAAGCACAGATTTGAATACAAAGGAAACGTTATAGGTAATAGTAATAACTTGCAAGGAACTAAATAATGTGGCAGCTGCAACCAACGCTTTGCAATAAATGAGGACATAACATTGGTATTGGGCAACATCCACAGAACTAGGGTACATTTTAGGAGAGGAAATAGCAACACCATGAGGGTGATATACTGATCAAGGTAATCAAGTCTTCGGCCATTTTGAGCATGGCTGTCTATCTTTTTCTTTGTGTTTTTTGTGAATTCCGGTAGTCGGATGGCTATCCGATGACATTTCTGGATAACTAAACCTGCGTCCAAAATAGTTTCATGCAAAAATCATACCGCCGCTTAATAGTGCGTTGGCTAAATCTAGCACAAAACAGACAACATGAAACGTTATGGTCAGGGCCTAGGCAAGGAATACAGTAAGAATGAAAGTCCTTATGAAGTATTTGCTTTCCACAAGAAATACAATTATTAATTTTTTCTGACATCAGTCTGGAGCAAGAAAAAAAGTTTCCCCAACGGGGTACTTGGCTTTAATGAAGACTTTAGATCAGAAAATCGAACACGAAAATCTCAGGAGTCGCCTGACCGGCACTTGCGAACTGCTTCGAGCACCATGCGGCAAGAAAGACTAGAGAAAATGGTGTCGGCTGCATCTTTTATACCCCCTGACGACCCCCTTATTTTGAGGATTTGGATAGAAAGTTGGCAAATGAATGGTTTGGTTAAGAGCCACACTGGAAATCACCTTTAGCATAAATGTTGGGTTTGTCCTCAGTGAGACCCTATCCTGATGAAAAATGATGAAAGTTTCCACTGCCATTAATGCCTGTAACTCACTCTTCTTGCTGAAGTTATTGCTAGGAGCTGAGCAGTTTTCCATGATAAGAATTTTATATCAGCAGTGCTGGCTGGCTCAAAAGGAGGCAGAGTGAGTTTTTTCTAGAACAAAACTGAGGTCCCAAGTAGGTATTGGTGCTCTCCTTGGGGGTCTTATGTTTTTTGCCCCTCTGAGGTACTGTTTTAGTAGTAGATGTGAAAAAATAGGCGGTTCCGTACTGTAATGAGCTGAAATGGCAGAGTCATGGATCTTAATAGATGAAAAGGATATGCCTTTGTCCAGCATCTCAGTTAGGTATTGTAAAATCTGAGGTATATTTGGAACAAGTGGTTCGAGTCCTTGTGCCTGGTTCCAAGCACAGAATCTGTTCCATTTTTCTGCATAAGATTTCCTACTGCTGGGCCTCCTGGCTTCTAAAATGACATCCATAACAGCTTTAGAGAGAGGTGCGGTCTGAGTGGCTATATTATCTGCCATGCAGCCAGATTTAAGGTTCTGAGTTGACTGTGCAGAATCTGATTGTTTGTTGAGTCAGAAGATGAGGGATTTGAGGCCTTGAGACAAGATCTTTAGAATTGGGTACCAGTGCTGGCGTGGCCAGTCTGGGGCAATCAGGATCATTTTTGGCTTCTCTTGTCTGACTTTTAGGAGCACCTTGGGAAGAAGAGGCAGTGGAGGAAAGGCATAAACTGTTGGGGTTTTCCAGCTGAATAATAGAGCATCCACTTTCCATGCTTCTGGGTGATAAGTTCTTGTGCAGAATTTTTGTAGTTGACAGTTGTGAGGGGAGGCAAAAAGATCTATGTCTGGGAGTCCCCATTTCCTTGTTATCATGCTGAAGACCTGTGGATTTAGTTTCCATTCCTGAGGATCCATGAGATTTCTGCTTAGTTAGTCTGCCAGTGTGTTTTTTGTTCCTGGCAGGAATTGTGCCTGCAGATGTACCTGATAGGTCACGGCTGTATTCCACGAAGTCATGGCTTGTCTGCAGAGGGGGTAGGAATGTGTGCCCCCTTGCTTATTTACCACATAACTGTGATATTGTCCGTCTTTAGTAATAGTTGTCCTGGATGTAGTAGATCCTTGAAAGCTGTCAGAGCATTCTGTACAGCTAGCATCTCTTTTTGATTGATGTGAAGATGCATTTGTTCCTTGGGCCATGTGCCCTGAATACATTTTCCTGCCATGTGTGCCCCCCCAGGCATAATCCAATGCATCCGTCGTTATTGTCTGCTTGGCTGTGGGTAAGGTGAAAGGCTGTCCCTTGTTGTGGCGACAGGCCTGGGACCACCATTGAAACTCCTGTTGAAGGCAGGGAATTAGAGTTATTGTTTCCAGGCTGTGGCAATGTTGAGTCCAAACACTTTTTAGATGCCATTGTAATTTCCTCATATGCAGTCTTGCATATGGAATTAGTAGAATGCAGGATGCCATGAAGCCCAGGGCCTGCAGAATTTTTCTTGCAGGGAGCTGGGTCTTTGTTGCCATCATTTGAAAGTAATGAGTCAGTTCCCTTTGCTTGTCTGGCGTGAGATAAGCCATCTGGGCAGTTGTATTTAAGCTTGCACCCAGGAATATTATCTCTTGAGAGGGCACTAGTTTTGATTTCTTTTCGTTTACTGTGTACCCTAGGCAAATTAGTAATCTTTTTACAAACGCCAGATGTTTTAGTAGAATGTCCTTGCTCTCTGCTTGAATAAGGCAGTCGTCCAAGTAGGGATATATTTGAATTCCCTTTTGTCTGCAAAATGCAATTACTGGTGCCAGGCATTTCGTGAAGACCCC
>NW_025051907.1:0-11497 GCF_019279795.1 Protopterus annectens | reverse complement strand
TTGTGGACTCCCCTAGTTGCCCTTTTTTCCTGCTTTAAGGCCTTACTTTATAGGGTTAATTTTTTTTCCAAGGGTTTTCCCACTTTTGGAAACCCAAAGGAATTTTTTCCATTTGTTTGTCCTTTTTTGTTTCCACCCAGGGGTTCCCCCCAATTTTGCCTGTGACACAGTGCATATGACTTACCTGGCATGTGAGGAGCAGTCATTTTGCTATTTAACTAATCACAGGCACTACACCTTCACATATTCATCTTCTGTTGAACTACCTGCTTTGCTAGGGACGGCCTGCACCTGTCACCCCTGGGGATATTGGCAAAGGCTCTGCTACCCCCCATAGTGCCTAAGTAGGCAAGGCCATATGACAAACCCACCTTCATCACAAGGAGGAAACTATATACCCAAGTTCAAAACCTCCTCCAGATGCATGTGGCACCCAAACACGGTATGGCGAAGACATATGCGGCAGTAACAGATGCTCAGTTCAGGGCTACAACAGTTTTAACCTATTGATTTCTTTTGGAACAGAATGCCGCTAAGGCCATTGATTTGTAAAGGTGGTTCACAGCCTACCTGACTCTCTGGAATTTTCACAACAATACCACTTCAATAGAGAAGTCACTGGCTTAAAAGAGAGCAATTAGATGGATTTCAGTACAGTGGCTCGGGCATTTAAACTCCATGTTAGGCGGGATATGCCAGACTCCAACCAGCGCGAGCGCAACTCTGGACCTCTTGGTATATATTTATTGGAGGCAAGAAACATCTGTGGCTGAATTCAGTATGCATGACTGCAACCGCTTTTTCACTATAATTTCCAGCCATTAATAAAGTACTCTTCCGTAACAGACAACTTGTGACATGGGCCTTCAGCGAAAATGCCAGCGTTTAGAAAGGGAACGCGGGAAAATTGCGAAATTGTCTACCTAGCTGTAAGCACATTTCTTTCCTACACATTAACCCTCAGCCAAAACACACTTCAAGCAATCGATCCAAACCCCTATCTGGCTGTTGGTAAGGCGACACTCAAGACGACGAAGATTACAGAGTGCTACCCATTACTTTGGGAGGTTTTTCCTTCTGTTTTACTTATAGGGTGCTGACATCACTTCAGTGTATAGAAAGGGAAATGTGCATCCTGTAGTCTGTTCTCCAGTTGCCAAAGGGGTATCGTACCAACCCCCAGCCACACTTCTGCAGGATTCAACCCCCCTACCTAACCACGGTACGCCATGACACTTGACGACACATAGTAGAGCGCTATTCAGACACGGGAAGCTTCTTCTTGCTGTACTTATAGGCGCTGACATCAATGAAATGCATCCTGTAGTCTGTTCAATTTAGTTGCGATTAATACACACATAGTCCCCCCCAGCCATTATTCTACCGTAGATTCAAAACCTATCGATCTGCGTTTGACTCGAGACAGATCGCCGATTAGCGGAGTGTGTTAACGCGTTATTACCGGAGGTTGTCCTGTCTTGCTGTACTTATAGGGTGCTGACATCATCAGTGTTTAGAAAGGGAAATGTGCATCCTGTAGTCTGTTCTCCCTAGTTGCCAAAGAGGACATTTCTCATCACACACAATTGTACACACTAACCTCAGACAAACCACACACTGTCGCCATTTCTGCATGGATTCAAACCCCCTGTCTGACTATATTTGTGATATTTGAGACGGACTGGCATTGGCAGATAAAGGTCACTGCTAACAGCGCTTCATGCACTTAGGGTATTATCGCAGCTTGTAGTAGGCACAAAAACAACCGTAGTCTCCTAGTAATAAAAGGGACAATCTTTCACGCATCACAACAACATTACACTTTACTGCAGGATCTTAAACTCACCAGTACCATAATACACGAAGATGACACGTGCTATTTCGCCGCATCACATTACTGGGAGGTTTCACTTTTTCCTGGGTTGTACCCTATAGGTGCTGACATCATACAGTAAGTTGAGCTGGTATTTCGCTTCACACTAACTGCAATGTGAAGGGGAATACCGTCCTGTAGTGTGTTTCTAGTTGCCAAAGGACATTTCTCTCGTAGCCACAGACTTACACACACTAACAATTGACGCACGCAGAGCATTTGCGGTTCAACAAACCCCTACTCAACTAGGTTACTGACCACTGTGCTGACAAAGTACCGATTAACAGAGCGCTATTCACATTACTGGGAAGTTTCTACTTTCTCCTGCATGTATAGGGGTGCTGACATCATCGGTGTTTAGAAAAGGGAAATGTGCATCCTGTGGGGAGGCAGACATTGCCAAAAGCTAACACTCTGGCTAAGCTGTCATTCCCTTAGAACCCAAACAACCCTCAGTGGTTGGACCTCTACACCCATATGTTTTAATTGTCAAATGTCATTTCATTTGTTGCTATTAGACTGTTTGCACATCTTTATTGCCATAGCATTCCCTGTTTGTATGAAGAACTTGTGCATCTGTGGGAAGATGTTTGCATAAGGGAGTGGGATCCGCCTCATGCATGTCTCTGTAGTCATTTAACTGTGCAAACTGGGCAGACTGCTGTGGTAATGCCATGGTTGGTTCCTGGAATAACACATAAAAATACTCAGATATGTGTGTCCAACTGCTAAACTGAGATTTGAACTAAGTGTGTGAGCATGCCCAGTTCCAGCCTTCCTTCCATGGCATATGTTGTCTGACTTATATGTCTCATTTATCAAAGTGTGTGTAGGCATGCCTTAGTGTGGAGCATTCCATATGTTGGACTCTGTACCCATTACCACATTTGTGGATCAGGTGTGAACTTCAACAAATATCACCCATTTATGGTTGTGGGTTAGTGTGTCATGTTATTAGTTACTGTACAACTGCTTTGTGTGTGAACACAACAGGATTATATCTGGCCCTGCAGTGTTTGCATGGGATACTTTGCATACAGTTGTCAATGATTATCTTTCACAATGACCTAACACTGCAGTACTTGTATAGTGCTGGTAGTACTTACCTGACTCCGTGGTGGACAGTATCTGAGCTTAGTGCTATCACTTTACATTTCGAATAGTAAGGCACAACAGCCTGAGTCTGAGTGGCCCATTGTACATCTGACCATGTTGCATTCTGTTCATGATATGAGAACTACTGCAAACCATGGCTTGTCCAACATAATAGTAGTGTATTCCACAAATATAGGTGCACATGTTGCAAACACTAAACGATAAAATCCTTTCTAGTCCATTGTCTAATGCTAGTTGGAGAGCAGTGTTTCTCCTCAACACATTAGTAAGGCGGAGTTTTGTATGTCATGGTTGGTATACTGTGCCTCTGTCTGCTGTGACATGACAGTGATACCCAGGATTAAAGCTGCCATCTTCCATCCACTCATCAAGATTCCTATTGAGGAAGATTGATAAAGTGACTCTATGGGTAGCCTGTACTGGGGGTTCTACTCATGGAGTGGTAAGGCGTGCGCAAAGGCTTCTGTGTTATGGATCATGCAGTTACAGCTTAGTCCCTATATGAAGTCAGTGCTGGGGTTCAGGTCTCTCATGTGCATAGCTCACTCGCCTATTCCAGATTGTACAAGGTGCAGCATGTTTATTGATACCAGCCAACACAGGCAGCCACATTACGGCATATCTGTGCAAGCTCTTTGATACTCCTGGTGAGGTACTCGTTGGGGACTTCCATTACAGTTGGGATGGAGGTGTCTGCTGAGGGTACATCCCACAGGGGCTATTGTAGTCAATTGTACCACGCTGATGAGCTGGGATGACTGCAGAGCCACAATGACCTCCCATATCGCAGTAGATCTGACAACCTTCATGGATTAGGTGGGTTATATGGTATGTTTCTGTAAACACTACAGCACATATTTGTCCAATACGGGATATCTATCACCTTGTGTCCCCAGGTCTTCTCATTAGCATGTTAACTACATAATGGGTTGCTTACCTATACGTGTAGTAGTGCAGTAGGCACTTACTGTATATCCAATGTAAGTTGATCGCTATAATTCACGTTTCTGCAATTGAGCTTGCTGACATGGCTGGCACCGGTTGTCTGTTTCTATGTGGCCCTTTTGTGGGATACTTGTGTCCAGCTGGTGGATCATATGTGGTGAGTGAGCAGTTTGTAGTCCTCTGCAAACATGTTCAGACACAGTCCTTCCATGTTTGCCTGTACCTAAGTGGGACATATATACCCAGACGAGGGAGATCTGCCAGGACCAACAAAGCCTTGTGGGATGCCAGTTATATCGTGGTCAGTCTGGGACATGGCTGCAGCATGTCTGACCATGTCTGTTCTGTCCTTGGTGCTGGTTTGCAACCCCTCTACTGACATAGGGGTTTATATTTAAGCTGGTGAGCTTATCTCATAATGAACACGTAGTGCATTGTATATGAAAGCCTTTGGCAAGGTCCAGCTTCAGCGCGTTTCGTGGACCTTCATTGCCCTCATCAATGACCTTGTAATCGACTGTTTTCAATTGAGTCAAAATATGTTTAGTGGCAGGATCTGCACTTAAGAAAGCCACACTGGGTAGGGTCCGGTGTCAGTAGGTCCCCATTATCTTTTATGTTCTGTAATTTGTGCAGATCCTTTCCATAGCAGCTGTGCAGAATCGAGGCTTCTCAGGACTCCGGGGTAGATAGTTTGGCAGCGGTATCCATTCAGGCAACACCTTTGTTGTAGAAGGACCACTCGTTGTTGCGGCCACTGCTCTTTGGGTACATATTCTGCGGTAAGGCTGATACGTCCAGGCATTAGTGTGGTTTGGCATATCCATTCATCTTGGGTCCATGTTGCACTAAGCCCAGGACACCATCTCATACTCATTACTGCTGTGTAGTTTTGCTTTGTAGATGTTGGCTGTTACCTCAGCATCTGCAATGTCAGGGCCGTGCAGTCTGCTGGGATAGATGACTTCTGCATTCGGGGGGGGTTACTACCTGTCAGGATGTATCATTGACTGCAATAATGTGTGTGTGTTTGTGAGCATTTGTGTGATTCAGGAGCATATTCTGTGAATTCCCCAATTTCATGGTTCCTACCATCACGTTCTGAAAGCCTTGGGATTATCCTGTAGTGTCCTGTACTAATACCTGCACTTGTATCTTCCTTACGCGGTTCATGACAGGTTCATACTGACGCTATCACCCTGGGGAGCATTTTAGACCCTCTAAAGGTCAGGTGTGGTTATGTATCTGTCCACCAGCCATCCTATTTCATCTGGGTTATTTGTTGAGGGTCCGCTACATCTCTCACTCTCACAGCTCGATGGATTTAGGTTTTTCTGGGGTGGGAGCCATGTCCATTACTCCTGTGTTGAGCATGGCCTTCTAGCAGGTGCAATGCCCTCTGTGTAGTAGGTATGTGTGATTTACATTCAGCTGGGGTATCTGACAGGCATGTTATTATGTCATATATCGGCCCCGAGACCCTTTATCCTCTTGGTGAGATTTCCTTTGAGGTCTTTCTAACTGCTGCAGGTGTCAGGTAGGTACATCCCATATGAGGCATTGTACTAGATTATGGGTGTGATTGGGGAGAACAGTATAGGGGCACAATGACCTCTGTTGGCAGTAGCATGTGAATCCCCTTTCACAATCTGATACGTGTCAAATGCCAGACAGTCTTCCTAGCCACTACAATGTGGGTGTCACATAACAGGTTACTGTCCACTTGTGTCCCTAGTTCCTGGTTACTCCTTCCATACATAATGCAGTTTTACTCACCTATGTAGTGATGCCTTGTTTGTGGTATTTGGTGGGACATTCATACTGGTCCAGTTGTGACTTCAGGACGGCTGGGTGAGGTTCCTGTGTGTAGAGAGTGGTTGGCTCTGTGAGCATGCTACGGGCTGTACAGCAATCTTGCCACACAGTTAGTTGCATGGGTGGACTCCAATACGTGTGTGTCAAAGTTACCTGGACGATATGGGTGTCTGTGCTGAATATGGATACTCACCCTCCTTTTATGCTCTTTCCTTTTGTTCCAGGTTTTGGGGCCATGACACATGATACGTGGTATAACCTGGTGGCAGTGCTGGTGTGCTGTCAGGGAGGCTTGCAGCAGGTTTCCCTCGTCACTGCACAGACATCGATGTTCTCCATACTGGGGATGGCCTTGGGAGCATGCATATTGGGGGTTTCACACATCTGGGCATTGGATCAGCATTAATTCCATATGTTTCTTTCCACCTTAGTGTTTTCTAGGGTGGTGGAGTTGATCTTTTTCAGCCTTGCCTAGGCCTTAATAAAAGGCTCTATGGAGGTGGCAAAGGCCTTATCCAATATCCAGACGCCTCAGGGGTAACGAGTTGCAAAGCCATCCCAAAAGAACAGCTACGTGGCTTGTCAAGCATGACATCCCCAAGCAGACAGACGTTGATCCCCTTGAGACCAGCACCAGTAAATTATTGCCACTTGCATATGACTGATCATTCCAGTGTTTGTACTGTGGCATTATTCTTCTTGGTAAGGAGTAGGATGCTGCAAATGGTGAGTGTCATACCGGCCTGAGGACTACATAATCAGAGAGAGCTCAGGTCTATGTCTCTTTCATGTAGTCTAGGGAGGCCACATCTCAGTCATTCACACCAGCATGGACTATGACTTCCATCATATTTCCTCGCACTTGCTTTGGAGTGACCTGCATACTCTCTGTTATGTATGGCATATTGACATGTTTCCTAGGCAGCTTACTGTACCCTTTCCCCTTGTTCAGTCTGGTGTGCGGGACAGCAGTGTCTCTGACTATGGAGTCTACCACAACCAGTATCAGGCATGTTGTTTCCTCCTACCAGCCTGTATTGTTTGGCACACCAGCTTTGTGTGTACTATGTGTTGCATGTTACTATGTTTCTGGAGTTGTTTGATTGGGTGTCTGCTTTGAGGCCTCTGTTGGTGTGCTGTGTTTGTGCAATTTGTGCCTCGGAATGTTTTTCTGTGTTTCATGTCCAGGTTTGGTTTGCAGTTGTGATTGAAGTCATGTGGGACTGTGTTTGTGGACCGTGTGTGGTCACCTTCTCCTCCTGACTAGTTTTGGGGAGTACTGAGTTGAGGAGCCGTTTTCAGCCTCAGTTTGCGATAGATGGTTGCATCTCTCACATATATTTGTATTTCTTGGGTGGAGTTGGGGGTTGTCTGTGTACTTGGGGCAGGTTGTAACATTGCCTCCAGGATTCACAGATTCAACTTATTGGCTGGCCTAAAATGAGTGGATTGTACTGTGTGGACAGATTTTATTGCCATACTACTGATCAGTGATTACTTCATCATTGTTTATGTTTGCTCTATCATGTAGTAGCTTCCTCATTCTCTTGCATGGTTTGGTTATATAAGGCTGGTGTGTCCTACCATATGCCAGATTCCTGCTTGATGTGGCCACATTGTGTCTTGTTTTAATTTTAGGATTGCATAATCCAAGCATTCCTGGCAGTGTTCATGGAATGGCTGGGCATACAGGTTCTGAGGTGTGGCCCATCATTTTGCAACTGCACAGTGACCTTTAATGGATTCCACATCGGTTTGGAGGAGTGCAAATATTGCTTAACACATGTTTTCCACTGTGGTTTTCTGGCCAGGCACTGTGGTCAGGATTATGGGTATATCCAGCAAAGATTACTCTATGTCCGTCTGGTTTACCAGTGAGCAATACACTTCTCATCTTCTGCCATCCAGTACCCATGTTGCTGATTATCATCCAGTATGCTTACTCCCCTCTCTTGTGGGGTAGTGGCACGTTGTTCCTGGGCCTTTTGGTATTAGCGGATTCTATGCCAACTTTTTGTCCTACACTTGCTTGGAGTGGTATAATGCTCCCAGTCTATGTCTGTGGTATTTTCAGTCACCCAATATAATGTGGTTTTGGAGGGACTTGATATATTCATGTATTCAGCATATAGGCCAGGTGCAGTTCCTGGTGTTGGGACAGTAGTCTTGTAACACGGTACTATAAACTGGGGGCAGTTTTAGCCACTGTTACTTGACCATGGCTAGTCCATGCTGCTTTTGTTGTGGTACCAACATAGGTGTGGTTATCGCTGACAATTCTTGCGCTGTTAGTCAATGCCCTCCTTTTGTAGCTTGTTCCATGTTTTGAGGCTGTTACAGCACAGTATGAGGGTGTAACCTGTTGGTGTTAGGGTGCTGTTGTGCACGAAAGTTTCCCGGCTCAGTTTTCTGCTACAGCGCAGATATCAACATTCTCCATACTGGGTGATTTTAGACTGCATTTTATCTTGCTGTTACTTGACTTTATCCCTTATCTTATTCTTATCCCTTCTGATACCTATGCGGAGATGAGAGTTTGTGTGTTTTGAGCCTTACCTATTCAGGCACACCTGTAGGTAACAACAGCCTTTGCCAGTATCCATAATGGCCTGCTGCACTGATAGGTGCACACCAGTCCCTAACAGGTGGTGCATCATGCTCAGCATGTCATCCCAGACTGGCACACATTGGATCCCCGCTGACCCCAACTGCGATACTTCAGTCGGTGTGCACTTGATCATCTCATTGTCATGTTGTGGCATGATGCTTGGTGAGGGTAGGATGTTAGTCAGGGTCCTCGGTGTGCATATAGTACTATGGTGTTACATTAGCAACACATAGCATTCATGCACCTCCAGGTGAATTGCTGCAGGGCTGCCTCTGTGGATCTTTATATTACACTTCCCCTGTGTACATGTTTGAGAGCAGGTTGTGTCATGTTAGGCATCCTGTTTACTATATGGTGAGTCAGAGGGTATCATTCCCAAGGTTCCTACTGAGCCAGTGTATGTGCTATCGTTGCCTCTTGTAGACCAGGGCATGCCTGCGTTGCCTTATCCTTCTGCCTACTGGGGCAGGCTCCGTTGTTCCTCCTCAGGTGATCACGCTCTGCCTGTGATGGCCTTGGCAATGGTGGGGGGCTGTTTGGCCCGGCCCTATGCTGGTCCTGCTGCAGCTGTTTTTGCAAGATCATATTATGTAGCATAGCACATACCATGACAATTTGGGTACATGTGGTTGGTGTGCAAAGGCTCCTGAATGTGTCCAGACACGGAACCGTGACTTGAGCAACCCAAACACACGCTCTATTACATTACGTGTTTGTGCGTGTGCCTCATTATGGCGTTCCTGTTCAGGTGTGTGCGTTTCTGATGGGTGTCATGTGCGGCTCCAGTACATAACACCATCCCACTAAATTGTCATTTTGGGATGTCCCCAGCCAAATGCCACCTGGTACAGCTTCGTCAAATGCCAGATGTGGGAATCGTGGTAGCTCCCAGGACAGCCAGCACACATTCATTATTATGCCCTGGGCATCACACGATACAGCAGTTGATGGAGAAGCCTGCGGTTAAATGCTTATACTACCCGCTCACGGCTGGTGCTTTGGTCTTGACGTATGTGCGTGCAGTCTGTACCCACACTACCTCAGGGTATTCAACTTTGCTGGAAGGGCGCATATTGCTGGCCAATACCTCACGGTGAGGAAATATGCATGATCACCGACATGTGCTGACATAGCATCCAGAGACTGGTGCAGTACCCTGGAGGCTGATGCCTGTGATATCCCATCGCTATCACCAGTTGGTCTCTGGAAGGTACCTGTTACTGTGTTCTTGAGCCTTACATACCTTGGTTTCCACTGGGATGGGTTCCCCCTCTGTTGGTTCTGTGTGTGAGGCATGGCCTGCACAGCTCCACTATTGCTGGGAAGGTCTCTGTCCATATAGCGCTCTACTATCTCAGCTCATGTAACCCTTAGTAGGTGACCCTGGGCCTGTACACTCTTCTCCATCTCTCACTGTGGGTTGTCTGGCACCATCTGCTGTCACCACCTTCAACCAAGTCGCCTATGTCTCATTATGACAGCTATGGCAGCCCCTAACATTCTGCTCTGAGTTCAGCTTTTCAGTTTTCACTTCTGATAACAACTCCTGTCTTGCAGTGTCTCTTGAGGAAAGCATCCCACTGCACTGCTGTTTGCAGGATTTTAAGTGCTGGGCTGGGCTACTATTCTGCCTGTGTGGTGCCTGCATCCTAACTGTTTCACCTACTAGCTCCAACAGTATTCCCTGCTAGCTTCCTACTAAATCTATTGCTTCCTTTTCCTTTCTGTTTCCTCAGGGTGGAGCAGTGTGTAAACCAGCAGAAACACGCTCACAGTAGCTTGCAGCAGCACACACATGCCTGAGGTTCAGAATCTGCTTGGCCGGATTAAGCAGCGTGCTGCATACGCAAACAGTGTTAAACATCTCCCAACATGCTCCCACATGCTCAGTCTGCCTTACTGGCGCACACTGCCTTACCACACTTCCATGCGCGCTGCGTGCGCATACACATTCAGCAGAAACTTTGGTGTGAGCAACAGTGTACACCTTCCATTTCTTGACTTTCTCATGCAGATTAGTGGCATACCTCTTTCCATGATATCTGTCTGACGCATCTGTCATGTAACTCTGACCTCAATGAACTGCATTTCTCTACCATTCCCCCCTGTGATGGCTCACCCTATCTCCTACTCTGTTTCTCCCCCCTTCTGTAACTCTTACACTACTCAGACTGTGCTCATTTGCTATGTGACAGGTGAATTCCAATCCTTACACTCATTTGCATCAGATTGCCTACAAGTACTTAGTTACATGTCTTAGACTCAACTTCCCCCTTAGCAACCACTACGGTGGCCATGTTGGTTTTGGTCTGCTGGTCCCTGCATTGACATTCCATGTATTATAAAACCTACATTGTGGGTTTAAAAACCTTCGTTTTTATGTTCTATACTAAGCGAGCCCATTTACTTGTGAGGGCTCGCTGAGTTTCTAAACATGTGTGCTTGAGAAAAAAAAGTATATTTTTAATATATTTGCATCCAGTTTACTTTGCCAGCTGGCCATATTTAGCCATTGGCATGCTACTAACACATATGCACCCTTTATTTGGAACTGGCAGGCTCCATTGCAGTTTGCAGAAAGGTACTCGGTTGTCAGCAGTACATTTCTGCAGCCTAACAGCTCTTACGAGGCTGTTCTGGGCTTCCTGGATCGCTAATCATCCTCATTTGCATGCTATTTGGCTGCGGGAGTGCGGTGATGGCAACCGCCCACTCCGTGTAAACGTTTAACTGTCTCTTCTGCGGACTTTGGGCTGTTCCTGGATCATGAAGGCTGCATGGGTCTTACACTATAGACTCGTTACAGGCCTTGATGAATCTGGCCCAATGTCTGATAAACAGCATATGTGGCTTTTATGTAAATGTATGTGGCTTTATTCAAATATTACCACTTGCAATAATATATATATATATATATATATATATATATATATATATATATTTATATATATATATATATATAGAAACACTTTGGAATCTCAAAATACTGAAATGTTGAATCTGCAGATGTGCGAAACTGCGGAATATCGAGACTAGGAAATGTCAGACCCGCAATTGCTTATAGGCGCATTAGGTAGTGGTTGTGTTTTTAAAGGGTTTTGGGGAGGTTTGTGTGTTTGTGAGTGGGGGTGGTGTTTTTG
>NW_025051906.1:0-10639 GCF_019279795.1 Protopterus annectens | reverse complement strand
TGTTGTCCTAGACTTGCCCACGTTGCTGCTAGTTGGGATTTGGGAATGAATCGTAGCCACTGCAAGGCCAGCCACAGATAATATAAAATATACTGGAAGTTAATTGTGTGTTATTGAAGAAGGACATGGTAAAACGATTGGTGATCGACTCCTGTAGTGAAAGTTAAAGTAATGTAGGAACAGTACAAGATCAAGCAATCACAGCAGCCATGAAGATGCCCTGCCACGTACACCTTTAAGTAGACATACTTAAAAGTTTTTGCCACCCTCAATGTGTATGTAATAGTGCCCACTTTCCAAAGTGAGCGTATTAACCCTGGTATAAATTTAGGTCCATCAGCCAGTTGTCAAGACTAGCCTTAAAGACAAACAAATCAGTACTTTGCTTGACCTGTAGTAGCAATTTATTCCATAGGCTGGGAGTAAGTTGAGTAAGGAGCTTATCCCTCTAGCAAGGCTTATTTATTTGTTGGTGTAAATTTAGGCTCATAGTACAGGTGTTTGTAGAGACACTGGTTTTGTGAAGAATAGAAGGTCATATAGGTTTGGGTTTTTCATGGCTTGAGAAGTGACACACAGGTCACCTTGGAGCAGCTGGTAGGCTACTGAGTATATGAAGAGTTGTACTAATCACTTGGGATATTTGAAGGATTTAAGGCCTTTAATTTTATTGGTTAAGAATCATTATGACCATTCCAACTGAGCAGTATGCTTTTGACTGTATATGTAACAGAGGCAGTATATTTGATGATGAGTTTGATAAAGAGCAGAATAGTAAGATGACTTCTTTGGATCATAAAGATATACCAATGGAAATTAACTGAGCCCTATAGAGGGATTGCCTAACTATGTTGGATATGTGATGAAATGGGAGGGTAGTCCACATAAGGTCTCTTATATGACCATGTCTATTTGAAGAGAAGTACATCTTAGAATGTATGAGGTAGGAACAGCTTTTACCAAACACTACTGTGCTGCAGTTTTTAGCATTTAGCTTGAGACAGTTTTCAGCACGCCAGGTATCCCTTTTTGGAACAGTTTATTATCAGGGAATGAGTAGCTAACAGTACCAAGTTGTTTGCAATGCAGGTAACAACATATTAGTTTACTTTACATTTGTCTGTCTTTTTAATAATGCTACCATGGGGCATGGTGTCAGAAGCCTTGGTCAGTTTAATATAAACAATGTGCAGAGAGTGACTACAGTCTAGACCCCTGCAAATTTTCAGAGATGTTTACTAGCTTCAGGAGACAAGACCAGCATTTCACAAAACCCAACTGTGACTGGAGTGTAGATTAAAAATTAGAAAGTTATCCATGTCTCGTGTATAATTTGCTATAATACTGTTTCCATGAAAAGCACATATATAGGGCTGGTGGGACGGATGGGCCTTTACAGTGGTCACTGTTGTGTAGAAGAGTCATAGTGGCTAGTCAGGCATTAGAGACCAACTCTGTGGACCAAACTGGTTAGACAGTGGGGCTCGAGATGGCACATACTGGACATTGACAGGAAAGTGGCCTGGTATATTAGCGTGTCTCACATAAACATTACTTTACTTTATCTTTGTCAGGGATTCTGTGACTTGTTCCAAGGTGATTACAGGGGAAACTAAATGTCCAGGTACTAGGCACGACAAAGTGGTAAGAGGAGTAACATTAGTACTAAATTTGTCTGCTAATATATTGGCTGTATCTTTAGAGTTGGGATGTGAGGTTGGAAGGATGAACCTATGAGCCTGTTAGCCGTGACTGTAATTTTCTGACATAATTAAAGAAAGCTTTGTAATTTCCTTTGATGTCTGTAGCAACCTTAAGTACCTTGTTGGCATGTTTCATTGTAGCCTTGAAGTACTGGGATGGGGATCTTTTGCAACTTTTCATTATTTTCCATCTTTTGTTATACACTTTACTAACACTGGAGTTCCACCAGAAAGGATTATTCCTGAATTTTCAATTATACTTTGGGCAGATGGATGCAGATGTTTCTATGCAGATGTTAAGATTCTGGTAAAAATTGGAGGTAAACGTGGCACTCTCTCATTTCTGTTTATTTGCAGGAGATTGTTGGGAATTTTGCCTAGATATTGTACAAGTTGACGAGGTTCACCCTGGAGGTGGCCATAAAGATGCTTTGGTGGTGGGCCGATACTATTAAGTTTGACAGAGAAGGTAACTGATTTTTGGTAAGATTTAACCAGGGATGATGAGTTATTTTTTACAGGGAGCAGGTAGAGGACAGGTTAGTGAAGGCCAGCTTCTAGTGGGTAGTTTTACAATTTTCCACCATTCATTGGTTTTAGCAAGGCCTAGGAATCTCTGATCTTGTTCCTACTGGAAATTGCTATATAACGAACACAAATCCAAATTCTGGCAACAACGTGGTGCCACTTCTAAATGCCGGAAGTCTAAATGTTTTTAGAGGTGCAAGTCTGCCAGTCAATGCTGGGGTATTTGAAGTCCATTAGCAAGAAAGTATTTAGTTTGAATCCTGTCAATATTAAGGTAATTACCATGACTTTTGGGAGACATTGATGGAGATCTGTAGCAAGAAGTGAAATAGATGAATTTGTTAAGGTTGACTTGGATCTGTCTTCAGAAGCTCCAGGTTAGGGCTGTGGGTAATCCGATGTCAAGTGATGGTGTTTCTGACAGACATCCCTGCAGTTACTGAAAGGCCTGAAGGCATGATCTGCTTTAAACATTGATAAAGAGGAAGTGCTGTCATAGTATAGAAACTGTGCCTTAGTAACTACACAGATCTGAATGTGTTAGAGTTGCAGGAGGGCCTCTAGTTCTGGTATCTTCTGTTTAGACTCCTACCAGTGAGTAGTGACACCTTGATATTATATGAGTTTGGAAGTGGAGTTTGTTATGCAGGAATGTCCAGTATGGAGAGACTGCCTAAAATAAGCACTATATGGCTTTGTTATGCAGGAATGCCCAGTAGGGACGACTCTGCCTAAAAAAAGATCACTATATTGGCACCAAAGGCTGCTTATATGCTGAAGCCCTAGTATGAGAGTTATAAGTCATCCTTGGTGAAATAGAAAGTGTTTTCTACCATCTCATGGCAAACTAACACATGCCAGATCCCCTTAGAATGATGCCAGCTGCTTAGCCAGTCATTAACAATTGTTTTTCTGCCTTTCTAGGCATAATTCTTGGTGAAGGTAAGATACTACTCAAGACACAGCATCTTTCCTGCTTCTAACGCATGCATAGCAATTTTCATCACGTCTTTCTGCTTGTTCCCATGGGTGGAGAATCTCGGGTCATTCACTCCCACAATCTCCACCGCAAGGTTGTAGTTATACTTGCCTGATTTAAAAGACCTTTAGGGCCCTAATTACATCTTGGTGCTGGACAAGCACCTTACAGTCACCCTATTCATGTCTAGTCAGGTGAGTGTGAAGTCTATATGCCTTAGTATCGTCACTTATGACTAAGACATTTTATTGTGTGGCAGCAGACTTCGTGAACCTTATGGGCTTAGGCCTGCTTTCCTGGTGACTCTTGGGTGCTCTGTGTGGACCGCAGTATGTGGGAGTGGAGAAGGAGTAGTTTTACTGGGTGTGTTGTAAGTTGAGATCTTTTAGAGTGCACTCTAGGAAACGTTGGTAATATTTTCTTTATAGCCTCAGCATAAGTTATAGCATTAGTGGTTTGTTGTGACTGATTTTGATGTTTTAGATGTATGATGCTTACCAATAGGGGCTGATGTGAAAGGTTTACCTCCATATTTCTTATGTACATCTCTCAAAGGTTGTACTTTCAGTTGGTAGAAACAGTGAGCAGTCGATAAGCATAAGGTAGTTGCTTACCTGCCTTAGAAAACCTAATGCAGTCAGAGTAGCCACAGATATGGTGAGATCAGCCTGTTGAGCCATGTTGCCAGAGAATTGAGGACAAGAGCTAACCATAGTTCTCAGGATTAGAGGGAGACTGCTGTAGAAGGTCCTGAAGACTTATGGACGCAGTGTTTATGGTGATACTCTGAAGTTAAGTTAGACTGTGGCTAATATAACAGTACTTAGTGAAAAGACAGACTTAGGTTATCCAAGAATGGTAAATAGTAGTGATTCACTTACTGGCTACTGTCTGGCTACTACTAGTACTGGTTTCACTACAGTTGCACTTATCTAGGAGTCAATGTCCCTTTGCACCTTCTTTCACCAGAAACAAAACATAATCACTACACTAATCCCTTGAAGTGCATGTTAACAAGCACTTAAGGGGACATGCTTACTGTGTGCATTTTGAAATGTGCATATGGTGTAGCTGCTTTGTCTACATGTTAAAGAATCAGTGTTGGTAATACACACCCCAGTGAAATTGGATTGAGTAATTTGCTTTGCTTTTCTGTTAACCCGTTATGAGTGTGGGGTGCAGTGAAATCCACCACTACTGTCTGGTACTGCTAGAAAAATCACCAATGGTACTGAAAAGTTGCTCTAAATTTGGAGAGGGGGGCCAACACCATGACATTGTTGTGACCAGCAGAAGAGGTTGTAGTCTGGTTAGCCTGACTTTGATTGTTGCAAGTTAGAGATGATTTATATCTGAAAAATGATCACTGCACACCTTTAAATAACTTGTAGGCTCTGTAAGAGCATCTGTTCACTAGAGGGAGGTCACATCAAAGATATCCTTTGTTTGGGTAATTAGGGGCATAGTTTATCATATTGAAGTAGGGACATACTAACTAGATATTCTAGAAGATATATGGCCAAATGCGCTGAAATCAATAAGAAGTTGAACAGAGGCTAGACTTCAAAAGTTAGCAGTCCACGCTGATGAATCTAAGCTGAATAGTTGGACATAGCACGTTATTGCTAGAGTTAGCCCTGTTTAATGTCATTATTAATGGCATTGTAAGGGGACTTGCACACAGGTTTGAAAAGATGAAGGTAGAAACTGAAACTTAACAGGTACTTAGGTGAAGAACAACTATGATGTCCTTCAAGGATGCATCTGCAGTCATAACATATGGGTTGTCCTGCTCTCAGTAAAAGCTCCTTCGATCCGGCCGGATTCCAAAGTCTGGGTCTGGCCTCGGCTGGGATGTCGCACTTCACCTGACGTCCATAGCTCCTGGGGTATAAAGGCATCAGCAGCGTAATTTTCGATTTTCCTAAGTCTTTCTTGCCGCGCGGTGCCTCAAGCAGAAGCTGTTCGTCAGTGCCGGTCCAGTCAGATCCAGAGATTTCAGCTACCAAGAACTTCTAAAAAAGGCACTCGCTAAATTACCCCGTTGGGGACTCTTTTCTTACCTCAGCCGATGTCAAAGTAAATAATTGTTTAACTTGTGGGAAACAAATACATCATAAGGATTTCCACTCTTACTGCCTTTCCCTTGCTTAGGAAGCTCCAGACCACTAATGGTATCAGCTTGACTTTAGCCTGTAAGCTTCAGCTTCAACTTCGGCACGGACACTTAGACGCCGGTTCGAGTTCTAACTGGAAGAGTTTTTTGGAGCTCTCCGCTTTTGCATATTAAAATGCGTCACGGGAGACTCCGACTTACACATTTAGCTAAAAACGCAAGCGGAAAAGGACCGAACTTTTCGCAAGACCTGCCGGGGTTTCGGGCTTGAAACAAGCGGTTAGGCCTACCCGCGTAGTGTCTCGGTTTCGGGCTGAAACCGGTGACCTCGATCTCCTTCGCCTAAAGCATGCCTCCTACAACTTGAGGGGACAACACTGAGCCTGGCTGAGTCAAGCGGCTACAGAAATTCCCTCCCTGAAGAAGCAGGCACACAAGATTTGTCTGACACCATTCAATTGGACATCTCTACTCCTGCACGTGTGGGGCAGCTAGACTTCCCTGCTTCTATGTCTACTGGCAGGGCCTTCTCCAGGGCTACAAGCAGCTAAACTTTCCAAGGCCCTTACCTACATTACCTCAAGTTCGTCAGATTCTTTAGCCTTGCTGAGGACCTTATTTCTCTGATCAGGGGATCCCAACCTCTTGCCCAGACAGGGCCTCACAACTCCCCCTCCTGAAAAGAGGCCTGGGTCACAGAACTCCCCTGAACCTCTCTCCTCTGACTATTCCTCGGATGGTTCAGATTTATCTGACCATCAGGAAAGGACCATACTGCCTAGCTTATGAGGGATTCTGATGCAGAAGACTCCATTCCTTCCTGCCTCCCCTCCAGAAGAACTCTTTTCCCACATACTTGGGGAAACCCTACACTCAATGAGGGAAATACTTCCCAATGGCAGGGTCAGGATTTTTCTGAATCTAGGAAAAGGCTAAGGACTGTTTTACACCTCCCACAGCATAGGCCTTTAGTCATAACACCTGTACTATCAGTTGTTGATGATGCATACAATGATGCCAGTACTGCCCTGATTCTTCTTCCCGGCCCCTGCCAAACCTGACAGATACTACAGGGTCCCAGATTCTCACTTCCACTTGTATAAGGCCCATGCTGCAGACCCAGAAACCATTTCTCAGAGCTCCTAAAGGTGTTGCAGCTGCCTCTGCCAAAAAACCCCTACCATCTGAAAGAGAATCAAGAGCATTAGGAGAGATGGGGTGAGAAGGAAGAATTATACATCTGCTACTCTCTTTCTGCCAGGGCTTTAAACTGTCAATTTCCTTGATGGTACCGATTTTGTTAGATCAAGCTGAATAGCTGTCACTCTCTGAACCTTTGAACCGAAGTCCTTCAGGTTGGTACAACTCTCAACAGGTCAATAATCATTTCTTAAAATGGCTATGATGCACTGGGCTTCATTTAGATCAGCTATGACTGGAGCAGTGATTGGCATGCCTGGCTAAAGAACAATCCTTGCCAGACCGTAATGAAAGTCTAAACTCTAGATACCCCTATGGAGAAACAAGTTGTTGTTTGGCTCCCTACAGGAGTTCTAAAGAAGAGTGGAAGAAAAAGCAAAATCTGTCCAAACAGTCAAAGGTTTTTGGGTCCAACCTCAGTTCAGCAAGTGGCCTTCAAAATTGAAATTTTCCAGTTTTCCAGAGCACAGAGAGGCAGAAATGGCCCAAAGGCAGAGGTCAATCAAGGGGTGCCTACAGGGGTCATCGGTGGCAACCTGCCAGCAGAGAAGTGCTTACAGCTGCGACTGCAAACGCCCACAGGACAGACACAATGACTTACAGCTCTGATTCCCGCTACTACCAGGGAACAACTGGAAGCACCCTTGGGCGACTAGCTTTATTTTTCAAGAAACTGGCATTGCATTACAGAGACAAATGGACTTGCAAACAGCGGGGCGAGGCTACAGGTTTCATACACTCTACCAAACAAAGAGGAATGCAAACCTTCCACCAAGCCAAAATCAGAGGCTCTAAAACAAATCATCCAACTTACTAAGGGATGAGAGCAATAGAAAAGGTACCATCTATGGAACAAAGGCCAAAGTTTTACTCCAGACTATTCCTTGTACCAAGAAAAGAGAAAATCAATGGAGGCCTATTCTCGGCTTGTCGCGCACGAACACATGTCTCGTGTTTCCAAAATTCAAGATGCTGACCCTACAACCTTCTTATGTTGTAAGGGGTCTTGGCTGGTGGCTGGGTCTCAAGGGAGGCTTGGCCACGCACGTTCCCTATACTTGACCAGATTACAGGGCACTCAGATTTCTTGG
This sequence comes from Protopterus annectens, assembly GCF_019279795.1. Lineage (NCBI taxonomy): Eukaryota > Metazoa > Chordata > Ceratodontiformes > Protopteridae > Protopterus > Protopterus annectens. The sequence goes on along the minus strand of NW_025051906.1, from coordinate 3,022 downwards.
GATCAGAGCATACATCAATTCTCAGCATTTGCCCTTTGGCTTATCTACTGCGTCCAGGTATTCACTGCCGTACAGCATGTTAATTGCACGCAGGCTTCAGAATTCAAATCTACCTTACCACAGACTGTTCAATAAGCGAGACAACAGACAAAAAATAATAAAGTTTGGCTATGTCATGGCTGCTGCAAGCCTTGGGATACACGATCAACATACAAAGTCAAGACTGAGGTGCCATCCCAAGGGATAACATTTTTGGGTACAGAACTGGACAACAACTCAGATGACTTTTCTCACAGAAAGAAAAACAAAAGCAACTGCAAGTCACTTCCATGTGATATAAGATAGCTCAAGCTACTGCAAAAGGAGAAAGTCCTGCAGGCCCTGGGTTATGGCATCCTGCACCAATCTTGATCATGCCAGGCTGCATGAGAAGGTACAGTGGTACTAAGAGATGGTCTCACTTACAGACACAGTCCTAGAGAGCCCCTGATTTCAATCATTCATGCAAAAAAATAATTTCCTGTGGTGGGCTCAGGCCTGCCAGATCAACAGAGGACTGCCTTTCACAAACCATCAAAGGCAGACCAAGCTCACCCGCAGGATGCCTCAGACCCTGGCTGGGGGCACCGCCAGGAAGACAAGTGTGTCAGGCCTATGGTCCAGGACCAACTGAATCTACACATAAACCTAGGAAGATGCTGGTAGGCATGCAATCGAGCATTCAAATCATTCTCCAGCAGGACACCTGCTGATGAGGGCCGGACAATACCACAGTCATGTGGTACATCAGCAAACAGGGAGGCCACACATTCATACCCACTCTATGCCGGATAGCGTGGACCTGTGGAACTTGGGCTGAATCTCAACATCAACTGCAGGCCAGATTGACACCAGGAAAGAGGTTCACTAGCAGGCAGCTTAAGCAGAACTACTGCAGTGCTCCACGAGATGGATGATGCATCAGACATCTTCAAAACCATAACAAAAATGGGGGTACCAGAGATAGGTTGTTAGCCTTCACACTCAACCACCAACTGAAGAAATTCTGCTCAGAGTATACCACCCTGACACAGGTGGACTCCCTTCTTTCAGCTGGAAGGGCCCTGACGGTATATGCCTTTCCACCTCTCATTGATTATACAGTTCTACTGAAGATCAGAGAAAGGAGACAGCCAAAACCAATTCTGATAACCAGACTGGCGGGCAGCATTGGTACCCTTCTGAGAAGCATGTCTCGGACGAACTCACCCAACTCCCTCTATGTCCTTCTTCTAACTTTATGAAGAACAACTACAAGACCCTGCATCCAAACTTAAAAACCCTGCAGCCTAACTGCTTGAAAATTACATAAAAATAAAATAACCTATTTTATCTCAGAGGTTAAGGACATTATCCTGGAGGCTGGATCACTCCACAAAGAAATATTCAGCCAAATGGAAGAGATTCACTCATTTGGAATTTGCAACTAAAGAGACAAATGTCACACTACTTAAAACTAGCACACATCCTAAATACTTAGCAGAACTGTTCCACAATGGCCTGTCCTATTCTTCCATTAAGATTCATGCATCAGCAATTTCAACAGAAGTACAACATGAATCTCCTGTCTTCTCTCATCTCTCCTCGAACCAATTTTGAGAGGGATCAAAATGTAAAACCTCCAAAGGAAACCACTCTTCTTACCAAGCTGGGATCTCAATTTTGTGCTAGAAAAATTAACCGTCCACCTTTGAACCAGCAGCAACAGCAACGAACACCGGTTCTTATCTTGGAAAACTGCCTTCCCTTACGCAATCACACTTCAGTAGAAGGGCCTGCATCCGAGTTACAGGCATTAATGGCAGTGCAGCCTTTCCTTATCTTTCCTGCAGGATAAAATTATCTCAAAGACCAATCCTGTTTTATGCCAAAGGTGGTATCCAGGGTATCCTTGGGCAAACTGTTCATTTACCTACATTGTACCTAACCCACAGAACAGGGAAAAACCACCTTGGATGTACACAAGACAACTGCTCTACTATCTGGACAGAACTAAGGTAGCAGAAAAACTGACCAACTACTGGTAGCATATGCAACAGGAGTGCAAGGAAGAAAAGCAATTTCAAAACAGACAATCTCAAAAATGGATGAAATTGCATTAGATTCTACTACTCATTTCAGCGGAAGAACAACTCCTGAAAATATCGAGCCTCACTCCACAAGAGCTGTACCACTTCCCCACAGCTTTCTAGAATGGCTACAAAGACATTTTAGAAGCTACTACTTGGAGCTCCGTGCCATTTGCCAATCATTACAATCTTCCTTTATACTCAGATCGAGGCAGGTTTTGCAACTGCAGTTTTAGGGATCTGCTACATCGTATCCTTTAGTACTCTTTTTGGTTTGGCTGTGGTGGTTTCTGCATATGTGCAGGCTGGGTGCATCGCCAGAGGACATAGTACACGGTTTGTACCTACCATAAAATGTAGATGTCCGATGGGTAGCCATCTGCAGTCCATCTCACCCTCACCCCTCTGCCCAGGCATTTCACAGGTGCCTCTCTTAGCTAGCTGGGGATCTGTTGGTGTATTTGTTTGTATGTATATATATATATACTTTTGATTTTCTACTGTTTAGATTTCTACTTTTATACCAAATTTAGCCTTCCTAGAGGCACGTAGCATCTGGGGCATGAGAAACACTGAGGCTAGGCGTGGTGATGCTTTTTATACCCCAGGAGCTATGGCGTCGGGGTGAAGTGCGACATCAGCCGAGCCAGACCGGACGCGGAATCTGGCGGGCAGAAGACTGCCTGGGCAGGATAAAACACCTGTTATGACTGCAGATACGCACTATCGGACATCTACATTTATAGTAGGTACATTTGAAAACTGCTGCTTTTTAACATTCTGCCAAAGTGAAAATTTTTGCCCAAAGCTGAAACAGAAATCAAAGGCAGATTACGCAATGTGTAATGGCATTGGTGAATCAACTGAAACAGAAGCTTGAGGCAAATTATGGGGCACTGGCTGATGCCTTGTTT
>NW_025051905.1:0-10395 GCF_019279795.1 Protopterus annectens | reverse complement strand
ATCCATTGTGCATGGCAGCACTCACAGAAACATGCTTACAATGGACAGATGTATTGTTTAATAAAAAGGGTTCATTGTGCACAGCAGCATTCACAGAAACATGCATACAATGGACAGATGTATTGTTTAATGAAAAGGATTCATTATGCATGGCAGCACTCACAGAAACATGCATACAATGGACAGATGAATTATTTAATGAAAAGGATTCATTGTGCATAGTAGCACTCACAGAAACATGCATACACTGGACAGATCTATTGTTTAATGAAAAGGGTTTGTTGTGCATGGCAGCAATAACAGAAACATGCATACAATGGGCAGCTTTATTATTTAATTAAAATGATTCATTGTGTATGGCAGCACCCACAGAAACATGCATTCAATGGACTGATGTATTATTTAATGAAAAGGATTCATTGTGCATGGTAGCACTCACAGAAACATACACACATTGGACAGATGTATTATTTAATGAAAACGACTCATTGTGCATGGCAGCACTCACAGAAACATGCATACAATGAACAGATGTATTGTTTAATGAAAAGGATTCATTGTGCATGGCAGCACTCAGAGAAACAAGCATTCAATGGACAGATGTATTGTTTAATGAAAAGGATTCATTGTGCATGGCAGCACTCACAGAAACATGCATACAATGGACAGATGTATTATTTAATGAAAAAGATTCATTTTGCACGGCAGCACAGACAGAAACATGCATACAGTCGACAGTTGTATTATTTAATGATAATAATTCATTGTTTATGGCAGCTCTGACAGAAACATGCATACAATGGACAGTTGTATTGTTTAATGAAGAGGATTCATTGTGCATAGCATTTCTCACAGAAACAAGCAAATAATGGTAGATGTATTGTATAATGAAAAGGATTCATTGTACATAGCAGCACTCACAGAAACATGCATACAATGGACAGATGTTTTATTTAATGAAAAGGATTCATTGTGCATGGCAGCACTCACAGAAACATGCATACAATTGACAGATGTATTGTTTAATGAAAATGATTCATTGTGCATGGCAGCACTCACAGAAACATGCATACAATGGACAGATGTATTGTTTAATGAAAAGTGTTCATTGTGCATGGCAGCACTTACAGAAACATGCATACAATGGACAGATGTATTATTTAATGAAAAGGATTCATTGTGCATGGCAGCACTGACAGAAACATGCATACAGTGGACAGATGTATTATTTAATGAAAGGGATTCATTATGTATGGCAGCACTGACAGAAACATGCATACAATGGACAGATGTATTATTTAATGAAAAGGATTCATTGTGCATGGCAGCACTCACAGACACATGCATACAATGGACAGATTTATTTTAATGAAAAGGATTCATTGTGCATGACAGCACTAATGGAAACATGTATACAATTGAAAGATTTGATGTTTAATGAAAAGGATTCATTGTGCATGGCAGCACTCACAGAAACATGCATTCAATGTACAGATGTATTACTTAATGAAAAGGATTCATTGTGCATGGCAGCACACACAGAAATATGCATACAAAGGACATGTATTATTTAATGAAAATGATTCATTGTGCATTTTAGCACTCACAGAAACATGCGTACAATGGACATATGTATTATTTAATTAAAAGAATTTGCTGTGCATGGCAACATTCACGGAAACATGTATACAATGGACAGATGTATTGTTTAATGAAAAGGATTCATTGTGCATGGCAGCACTCACAGAAACATGCTTACAATGGACAGATGTATTATTTAATGAAAACGATGCATTCACGGAAACATGTATACAATGGACAGGCGTCTTTTTTAATGAAAAGGATTCATTGTGCATGGCAGCACTCACAGAAACATGTATATAATGGACAAGTGTAATGTTTAATGAAAAGGATTCATTGTGCATGGCAGCACTCACAGAAACATGCTTACAATGGACAGATGTATTGCTTAATGAAAAGGATTCATTGTGCATGGCAGCACTCACAGAAACATGCATACAATGGACAGATGTATTGTTTATTGAAAAGGATTCATTGTGCATGGCAGCACTCACAGAAACATGCTTACAATGGACAGATGTATTATTTAATGAAAACGACTCATTGTGCATGGCAGCACTCACAGAAACATGCATACAATGGACATATGTTTTATTTAATGAAAAGGTTTCATTGTGCATGGCAGCACTCACAGAAACATGCATACAATGAACAGATGTATTGTTTAATGAAAAGGATTCATTGTGCATGGCAGCACTCACAGAAACATGCATACAATGGACAGATGTATTATTTAATGAAAAAGATTCATTGTGCATGGCAGCACTGACAGAAACATGCATACAATGGACAGATGTATTATTTAATGAAAAGGATTCATTGTGTATGGCAGCACTGACAGAAACATGCATACAATGGACAGATGTATTTATTAATGAAAATGATTCATTGTGCATGGCAGCACTCACAGAAAATGCATACAATGGACAGATGTGTTGCTTACTGAAAAGGATTCATTGTGCATGGCAGTTCTCACAGAAACAAGCATATAATGGTAGATGTATTGTTTAATGAAAAGGATTCATTGTGCATAGCAGCACTCACAGAAACATGCATACAATGGACAGATGTTTTATTTAATGAAAAGGATTCATTGTGCATGGCAGCACTCACAGAAACATGCATACAATTGACAGATGTATTGTTTAATGAAAATGATTCATTGTGCATGGCAGCACTCACAGAAACATGCATACAATGGACAGATGTATTATTTAATGAAAAGGATTCATTATGTATGGCAGCACTGACAGAAACATGCATACAATGGACAGATTTATTTTTAATGAAAAGGATTCATTGTGCATGGCAGCACTCACAGAAACATGCATACAATGGAAAGATGTGATGTTTAATGAAAAGGATTCATTGTGCATGGCAGCATTTACAGAAACATGCATTCAATGGATTGATGTTTTACTTAATGAAAAGGATTCATTGAGCATGGCAGCACACATAAACATGCATAAAAAGACATTTGTATTATTTAATGAAAAAGATTCATTGTGCATGGCAGGACTCACAGAAACATGCATACAATGGACATATGTATTATTTAATGATAAGTATTCATTGTGCATGGCAGCATTCACAGAAACATGCATACAATGGACAGGTTTATTGTTTAATGAAAATGATTCATTGTTTATGGCAGCACTCACGGTAACATGCATACAATGGACAGATGTATTATTTATTGAAAATGATTTATTGCACATGGCTGCACTCACAGAAAAATGCATACAATGGACAGTTGCATTGTTTAATGAAAAAGATTCATTGTGGATGGCAGCACTCACAGAAACATGCTTACAATGGACAGATGTATTGCCTAATGAAAAGGATTCATTGTGCATGGCAGCACACACAGAAACATGCATACAATGAACAGATGTATTGTTTAATGAAAAGGAATCATTGTGCATGGCAACACTCAAAGAAACATGCATACAATGGACAGATGTTTTGCTTAATGAAAAGGATCATTGTGCATGGCAGCACTCACAGAAACATTCATATATTGGACAGATGTATTGTTTAATGAAAAGGATTTATTGTGCATGGCAGCATTCACAGAAACATGCATACAATGGACAGATGAATTATTTAACTCATTCCCTCCAGTAGAGCTCTTTTGAGTGTGTACCTTTAACTCCTAGTGGGTGTGGCTTCAGCATTTTAAAAATTGAAGTTATCACCTTACATTTTTAACAAATATCCATTGACAGAGGTGATATATCAATACAATTGTGATTGCCCAGGTAGTAGCAGGAAAAAACACTTTTATCAGGTTAGCAGTTGCTCTTTTGGCCTCTCTGCTGCTAGCACCACTCTGCCGGACCAAAAGGAGCTTGGCTGAGTAGTAACAAGCGCAAAAACCTCGCCAAAGCGGGTTTTATATAGGGGGATTTGAAAGAGCTAGAAATTGGCCCAAAATGGCCAATAGACTACCAGATTCTTGTGCTGGGAACACTCCTCCAGGGATAGATAGGCTGCTCTAAGCTCCCCACTGCCACTGGTGAACAAAGAAGCCTCCCTTAATCCAAGAAAGGAAATGGCAACACAGGAACTTTCCAAAAGTCCAGAATACAGCAAAGCCTGTATTTGGACTACTCTAGGTTAGGAAAGATGGGAAAGAAGGATAATTTATTTGTTTTATTTTTTTTTTTGCAACAAACAGCAGGAAAATGCAATAAATATTTAACACAGGCTAGCGCACTTGAGTGTGTAGCCTCAACAGGTAAATGCAACAAACAGGACAAACTTTAAAAGTGCAGGTGCAAAAACAACTTTAAACAGTTTAAAACAGTTCAAGAAGCAGAAATACTTGCAGTTTAGCTAGATCGGACAGTCGCCCAGATAGTAGCAGGAAAAAACACTTTTATCAGGTTAGCAGTTGCTCTTTTGGCCTCTCTGCTGCTAGCACCACTCTGCCGGACCAAAAGGAGCTTGGCTGAGTAGTAACAAGCGCAAAAACCTCGCCAAAGCAGGTTTTATAAAGGGGGACTTGAAAGAGCTAGAAATTGGCCCAAAACGGCCAATAGACTATCAGATTCTTGTGCTGGGAACACTCCTCCAGGGATAGATAGGCTGCTCTAAGTTCCCCACTGCCACTGGTGAACAAAGAAACCTCCCTCTATCCAAGAAAGGAAATGGGCAACACAGGAACTTTCCAAAAGTCCAGAATGCAGCAAAGCCTGTATTTGGACTACTCTAGGTCAGGAAAGACGGGAAACAAGGATAATTTTTTTTTTCTTTTTTTCAACAAATAGCAGGAAAATGCACTAAATATGTAACACAGGCTAGAGCACTTGAGTGTGTAGCCTCAACAGGTAAATGCAAAAAACAGGACAAACTTTAAATTACAAGCGCAAAAGTGCGCTAAAGCTGGCTTTAAAGCAGGGGGTTAGAAAGGGATAGGAAATGGCCCAAAACGGCCCATAAGCTACAGGTCACTGGGCTGTAACCACTCCTCAAGGGACAGATAGGCTGCTCAGAGCTCCCCACTCTCACTGGTGAACAAAGAAGCTTCCTCCTATCCAAATAAGGATATGGGCAACACAGGAACTATGATACAAAATGGCCCATAAGCTACAGGTCACTGGGCTGGAACCACTCCTCAAGGGACAGATAGGCTGCTCAGAGCTCCCCACTCTTACTGGAGAACAAAGAAGCTTCCTCCTATCCAAATAAGGATATGGGCAACACAGGAACTATGACACAGCCCAGAGGTCAGCAGTACCTGAAGACTGGACTATTCTAGTTCAGTAAAGCGGGAAACAAGGAATTTTTTTTTTTTTTTTTTTTTACAAAGTAGCAGAAATTAGGTACAGAAACAAAGTAAATGCTTTAAATCGGCTAGCACACTTGAGTGTGTAGCCTACCAATTAAACTAAGCAAAAACAAACTTTAAAAGTGCAAAAAACAAAACCTCAGAGATACAGGCAGGAATGCAATAAAACAACTTTACAGAGCTTATTTAGTAAAAGAAACAGAAAAGTCTATATATACAGAAAAGCAGCTAAAACATACAAACCCTTCAGATGCAGTGCAACCTAGAGCACTTGAGTTGTAGCAATTTTAAGGCTATTACAGTTATAATAAATGCTCTGAAATATACTGTATATTTTCAAAATATGCATACAATGGACAGATGTATTATTTAATGAAAAGGATTCATTGTACATGGCAGCACTCACAGAAACATGCATACAATGGACAGATGTATTATCTAATGAAAAGGATTCATTGTGCATGGCAGCACTCACAGAAACATTCATACAAAGGACAGATGTATTATCTAATGAAAAGGATTCATTGTGCATGGCAGCACTCACAAAAACATGCCTACAATAAACAGATGTATTATTTAATGAATAGGATTCATTGTGCATGGCAGCACTCACAGAAACATGCATACAATGGACAGATGTATTGTTTAATGAAAAGGATTCATTGTGCATGGCAGCACTCACAAATACATGCATAGTTGTATTGTTTAGCGAAAAGGAGTCATTGTGTATGGCAGCACTCAAAGAAACATGCACACAATGGACAGATGTATTGTTTCATGAAAAGGATTCATTGTGCATGTCAGCACTCACAGAAACATGCATACAATGGACAGATGTATTGTTTAATGAAAATGATTCATTGTGCTTGGCAGCACTGAAAGAAACATGCATACATTGGACCGATGTATTATTTAATGAAAAGGATTCATTGTGCATGGCAGCACTCACAGAAACAAGCATACAATGGATAGATATATTGTTTAATGAAAAGGATTCATTGTGCATAGCAGCACTCACAAAAACATGCATACAATGGACAGATGTTTTATTTAATGAAAGGGATTCATTGTGCATGGCAGCACTCACAGAAACATGCATACAATGGACAAATGTATTGTTTAATGAAAAGGATTCATTGTGCATGGCAGCACTCACAGAAACAAGCATACAATGGTCAGATGTATTGTTTAATGAAAAGGATTCATTGTGCATGGCAGCACTCAATGAAACATGCATACAATGGTCAGATGCATTATTTAATTTAAAGGATTCATTGTGTATGGCAGCACTGACCGAAACATGCATACAATGGACAGATGTATTTATTAATTAAAAGGATTCATTGTGCATGGCAGCACTCACAGAAAATGCATACAATGGACAGATGTGTTGTTTAATGAAAAGGATTCATTGTGCATGGCAGTTCTCACAGAAACAAGCATACAATGGTAGATGTATTGTTTAATGAAAAGGATTCATTGTGCATAGCAGCACTCACAGAAACATGCAATCAATGGACAGATGTTTTATTTAATGAAAAGGATTCATTGTGCATGGCAGCACTCACAGAAACATGCATACAATGGACAGATGTATTGTTTAATGAAAATGATTCATTGTGCATGGCAGCAATCACATAAACATGCATACAATGGACAGATGTATTGTTTAATGAAAAGTGTTCATTGTGCATGGCAGCACTTACGGAAACATGCATACAATGGACAGATGTATTATTTAATGAAAAAGATTCATTGTGCATGGCAGCACAGAGTGAAACATGCATACAATGGACAGATGTATTATTTAATGAAAGGAATTCATTATGTATGGCAGCACTGACAGAAACATGCATACAATGGACAGATGTACTTACTAATGAAAAGGATTCATTGTGCATGGCAGCACTCACACAAACATGCATACAATGGACAGATGTATTATTTAATGAAAAGGATTCATTGTGCATGGCAGCACTCACAGACACATGCATACAATGGACAGATTTATTTTTAATGAAAAGGATTCATTGTGCATGGCAGCACTCACAGAAACATGCATACAATGGAAAGATGTGATGTTTAATGAAAAGGATTCATTGTGCATGGCAGCATTTACAGAAACATGCATTCAATGGACAGATGTATTACTTAATGAAAAGGATTCATTGTGCATGGCAGCATTTACAGAAACATGCATTCAATGGACAGATGTATTACTTAATGAAAAGGATTCATTGAGCATGGCAGCACACACAAACATGCATACAAAAGACATTTGTATTATTTAATGAAAATGATCCATTGTGCATGGCAGCACTCACAGAAACATGCATACAATGGACATATGTATTATTTAATGATAAGTATTCATTGTGCATGGCAGCATTCACAGAAACAAGTATACAATGGACAGATGTGTTGTTTAATGAAAAGGATTCATTGTGCATGGCAGCACTCACAGAAACATGCATACAATGGACAGATATATTGTTTAATGAAAATGATTCATTGTTTATGGCAGCACTCCCGGTGACATGCATACAATGGACAGATGTATTATTTAATGAAAATGATTTATTGAGCATGGCAGCACTCACAGAAAAATGCATACAATGGACAGTTGTATTGTTTAATGAAAAAGATTCATTGTGGATGGCAGCACTCACAGAAACATGCTTACAATGGACAGGTGTATTGCCTAATGAAAAGGATTCATTGTGCATGGCAGCACTCAGAGAAACATGCATACAATGAACAGATGTATTGTTTAATGAAAAGGAATCATTGTGCATGGCAGCACTCACAGAAACATGCATACAATGGACAGATGTTTTGCTTAATGAAAAGGATCGGTGTGCATGGCAGCACTCACAGAAACATGCATATAATGGACAGATGTATTGTTTAATGAAAGGGATTCATTATGCATGGCACCACTCACAGAAACATGCATACAATGGACAGATGAATTATTTAATGAAAAGGATGCATTGTGCATAGTAGCACTCACAGAAACATGCATACACTGGACAGATCTATTGTTTAATGAAAAGGGTTTGTTGTGCATGGCAGCAATAACAGAAACATGCATACAATGGACAGATTTATTATTTAATTAAAACAATTCATTGTGTTTGGCAGCACCCACAGAAACATGCATTCAATGGACCGATATATTATTTAATGAAAAGGATTCATTGTGCATGGTAGCACTCACAGAAACATACACACATTGGACAGATTTATTATTTAATGAAAACGACTCATTGTGCATGGTAGCACTCACAGATACATGCATACAATGGATATATGTTTTATTTAATGAAAATGTTTCATTGTGCATAGCAGCACTCACAGAAACATGCGTACAATGAAAAAATGTATTGTTTAATGAAAAGGATGCATTGTGCATAGCAGCACTCACAGAAACATGCATACAATGGACAGATGTATTATTTAATGAAAAGGATTCATTGTGTATGGCAGCACTGACAGAAACATGCATACAATGGACAGATGTATTTATTAATGAAAATGATTCATTGTGCATGGCAGCACTCACAGAAAATGCATACAATGGACAGATGTGTTGTTTAATGAAAAGGATTCATTGTGCATGGCAGTTCTCACAGAAACAAGCATACAATGGTAGATGTATTGTTTAATGAAAAGGATGCATTGTGCATAGCAGCACTCACAGAAACATGCATACAATGGACAGATGTATTGTTTAATGAAAATGATTCATTGTGCATGGCAGCACTCACAGAAACATGCATACAATGGACAGATGTATTGTTTAATGAAAATGATTCATTGTTTATGGCAGCACTCATGGTAACATGCATACAATGGACAGATGTATTATTTAATGAAAATGATTTATTATGCATGGCAGCACTCACAGAAACATGCATACAATGGACAGATGAATTATTTAATTAAAATGATTCATTGTGCATAGCAGCACTCACAGAAACATGCATACACTGGACAGATATATTGTTTAAAGAAAAGGGTTTGTTGTGCATGGCAGCAATAACAGAAACATGCATACAAAGGACAGATGTATTATTTAATGAAAACGATTCATTGTGTATGGCAGCACTCTCAGAAACATGCATACAATGGACTGATGAATTATTTAATGAAACTGATTCATTGTGCATGGCAGCACTCACAGAAGCATACATACATTGGACAGATGTATTATTTAATGAACACGATTCATTGTGCATGGCAACACATGCAGAAACATGCATACAATGGACCGATGTATTGTTTAATGTAAAGGATTCATTGTGCATGGCAGCATTCACAGAAACATGCATACAATGGACAGAAGTACTGTTTAAGGAAAAGCATTCTTTGTGCATGGCAACACTCACAGAAACATGCATACAATGGACAGATGTACTGTTTAATGAAAATGATTCATTGTGCATGGCAGCACTCACAGAAACATACATACATTGGACAGATGTATTATTTAATGAAAACGATTCATTGTGCATGGCAACACTCACAGAAACATGCATACAATGGACAGATATATTGTTTAATGAAGAGGATTGATTCTGCATGGCAGCACTCACAGAAACATGCATACAATGGAAAGATGTGATGTTTAATGAAAAGGATTCATTGTGCATGGCAGCACTCACAGAAACATGCATTCAATGGACAGATGTATTACTTAATGAAAATGATTCATTGTGCATGGCAGCACACACAGAAACATGCATACAAAGGACAGATGTATTATTTAATGAAAAGGATTCATTGTGCATGGCAGCACTCACAGAAACATGCATACAATGGACATATGTATTATTTAATGATAAGTATTCATTGTGCATGGCAGCATTCACAGAAACAAGTATACAATGGACAGATGTGTTGTTTAATGAAAAGGATTCATTGTGCATGGCAGCACTCACAGAAACATGCATACAATGGACAGATGCATTGTTTAATGAAATGGATTAGTTGTGCATGGCAGCACTCACAGAAACATG
>NW_025051904.1:0-11464 GCF_019279795.1 Protopterus annectens | reverse complement strand
TGCAGGGCACCAGGCAGGAGCTTGCTGAACTGTATAATAGTGCAAACACCTTGCAAATGCGGGTTTTATAGCAGGGAAATGAAAGAGATAGAAATTAGCCCAAAATGGCCAATAAACTACTAATTTCTGGGCTGAAACCACTCCTCCAGGGACAGATAGGCTGCTCAAAGCTCCCTATCTCACAGTGAACAGAGAAACTTCCTTCTTTCCAAGTAAGGTATGGGCAAACACAGAAACTTGTAACACAGCCCTGAATTCAGCATTAACCTGAAAACTGGACTATACTAGCTTAGAAAGGTGGGAAAACAAATATTTTTTGTTTGTTTTTTTCAGAAAATAAAGCAGATACAATCAAAAAAACACTTTAAAGCACAGAAATGGCTATCACACTTGAGTATGTAGCCTACAACAGTTAAACAGGTAATTTAAACATAAAACCAACTTTGTTAAAGAGCAGATATTAAAATAAGTACAATATGTAGCTGAAATAAGCTTTCTTAAATCACAGAAATGTTAGAAAATCTGCATTTTAGTCGGAATTAGCTAAAGGCGGCAAAAAAATGCAGAAAAATTATACTTAATCACTCCAAAGTCTCTCTTCTTTCTTTCTGCTGCTACAGAACTTTGCAGGGCACCAGGCAGGAGCCTGCTGAGCTGTATACTAGCACAAATACCTTGCAAATGTGGGTTTTATAGCAGGAAAATGAAAGAGATAGAAATTAGCCCAAAATGGCCAATAAACTACTAATTTCTGGGCTGAAACCTCTCCTCCAGGGACAGAAAGGCTGCTGAAAGCACCCTCTCTCACAGGGAACAGTGAAACTTCCTTCTTTCCAAATAAGGTATGGGCAAACACAGAAACTTGTAACACAGCCAAGAATTTAGCACTAACCTGAAAACTGGACTATACTAGTTTAGATATGTGGGAAAACAAATTTTTTTTTTTTTCAGAAAATAAAGCAGATGCAATCAAAAAGACATTTTAAAGCACATAAATGGCTATCACAGTTGAGTATGTAGCCTACAGCAGTTAAACAGGCAATTTAAACACAAAACCAACTTTGTTAAAGTGCAGCCAGTAAAATAAGTACAACATGTAGCTGAAATAAGCTTTTTAATTCACTGAAACTAGAAAATCTGTGTTTTAGGTGGAATTAGCTAAAGGCGGCAAACAAATGCAGAAAAATTATACTTAATTACTCCAAAGTCTCTCTTTTGTCTCTCTGCTGCTGTAGAACTCTGCAGGGCACCAGGCAGGAGCTTGCTGAGCTGTATACTAGCGCAAAAATTTGCAAATGCGGGTTTTATAGCAGGGAAATGAAAGAGATAGAAATTAGCCCAAAATGGCCAATAAACTACTAATTTCTGGGCTGAAACCACTCCTCCAGGGACAGATAGGCTGCTCAAAGCTCCCTATCTCACAGTGAACAGAGAAACTTCCTTCTTTCCAAGTAAGGTATGGGCAAACACAGAAACTTGTAACACAGCCCTGAATTCAGCACTAACCTGAAAACTGGACTATACTAGCTTAGAATGGTGGGAAAACAAATATTTTTTTGTTTGTTTTTTTTCAGAAAATAAAGCAGATACAATCAAAAAAACACTTTAAAGCACAGAAATGGCTATCACACTTGAGTATGTAGCCTACAACAGTTAAACAGGTAATTTAAACACAAAACCAACTTTGTTAAAGTGCAGGCAGTAAAATAAGTACAATATGTAGCTGAAATAAGCTTTTTAAATCACAGAAACTCTAGAAAATCGGCGTTTTAGGCGGAATTAGCTAAAGGCGGCAAAAAATGCAAAAAATTATACTTAATTACTCCAAAGTCTCTCTTCTGTCTCTCTGCTGCTGTAGAACTCTGCAGGGCATGAAACAGGAGCTTGCTGAACTGTACACTAGCGCAAAAACCTTGCAAATGCGGGTTTTATAGCAGGGAAATGAAAGAGATAGAAATTAGCCCAAAATGGCCAATAAACTACTAATTTCTGTGCTGAAACCACTCCTCCAGGGACAGATAGGCTGCTCAAAGCTCCCTATCTCACAGTGAACAGAGAAACTTCCTTCTTTTCAAGTAAGGTATGGGCAAACACAGAAACTTGTAACACAGCCCTGAATTCAGCACTAACCTTAAAACTGGACTATGCTAGCTTAGAATGGTGTGAAAACAAGTATTTTTTTGTTTTTTTTTCAGAAAATAAAGCAGATACAATCAAAAAACACTTTAAAGCACAGAAATGGCTATCACAGTTGAGTATGTAGCCTACAACAGTTAAACAGGTAATTTAAACACAAAACCAACTTTGTTAAAGTGCAGGCAGTAAAATAAGTACAATATGTAGCTGAAATAAGCTTTTTAAATCACAGAAACTCTAGAAAATCGGCATTTTAGGCGGAATTAGCTAAAGGCGGCAAAAAATGCAAAAAATTATACTTAATCACTCCAAAGTCTCTCTTTTGTTTCTCTGCTGCTGTAGAACTCTGCAGGGCACCAGGCAGGAGCTTGCTGAGCTGTATACTGGCGCAAAAATTTTGCAAATGCGGGTTTTATAGCTGGGAAATGAAAGAGATAGAAATTAGCCCAAAATGGCCAATAAACTACTAATTTCTGGGCTGAAACCAGTTCTCCAGGGACAGATACGCTGCTCAAAGCCCCCTATGTCAGAGTGAACATAGAAACTTCCTTCTTTCCAAGTAAGATATGGGCAAACACAGAAACTTGTAACACAGCCCTGAATTCAGCACTAACCTGAAAACTGGAGTATACTAGCTAAGAATGGTGGGAAACCAAGTATTTTTTGTTTGTTTTCTTTAAGAAAAAAAAGCAGATACAATCAAAAAACACTTTAAAGCACAGAAATGGCTATCACACTTGAGTATGTAGCCTACAACAGTTAAACATGTAATTTAAGCACAAAACCAACTTTGTTAAAATGCAGGCATTAAAATAAGTACAATATGTAGCTGAAATAAGCTTTTTAAATCAAAGAAACTCTAGAAAATCGGCGTTTTTGGTGGAATTAGCTAAAGGCGGCAAAAAAATGCAGAAAAATTCAAAGTCTCTCTTCTTTCTTTCTGCTGCTGCAGAACACTGCAGGGCACCAGGCAGGAGCTTGCTGAGCTGTATACTAGCGCAAAAACCTTGCAAAAGTGGGTTTTATAGCAGGGAAATGAAAGAGATAGAAATTAGCCCAAAATGGCCAATAGACTACTAATTTCTGGGATGAAACCACTCCTCCAGGAGCAGATAGGCTGCTCAAAGCTCCATATCTCACAATGAACAGAGAAACTTCTTTCTTTCTAAGTAAGGTATGGGCAAACACAGAAACTTGTAACACAGCCCTGAATTCAGCACCAAACCGAAATCTGGACTATACTAGCTTAGAAAGGTAGGAAACCAAATATTTTTTTGTTTTCTTTAAGAACAAAAAGCAGATACTATCAAAAAACACTTTAAAGGGACAATCCCAGGGATTTTTTTGTTTTGTTTCAGCCTTTGTTTACATTTCAGGTTTGCCTTTTTGAGCATGCTCACCTTTGGCTGAGGGGGGTGGGGGAAGATAGCCTGCAGGAAGTCTCTTAGGTGTTAGCCACATTCCATCACAAATTGCAGTTGTACTCACAACAGCCCTCCCTGTAAGCCATTCATTAGTTCAATCTGTGCATTTTATCCATTGAAAAAAAATGAGCCTTTCAGGCATTTCATGAACTGACTGCTGCTGCTACTCTAGAAAGCACAGCAGTAATGCAATGTTTTTAAAGGGCATTATTTTGTTTCTAAAATCAGTTGCTTGCTGGAGTACTTTGTTTACCTTTTAGTGCAATGTAAGTGACATGTTTACACAGAGGCAGGAATTTCAGAGAAGCTTAATAGCATACTGATACTGCAGGTCAGATGTCACAGACTTCAGTGTGAGATAGTTATTATTAGGAACTGCTAATAGTTCACCATTTGTTCTTTTGTATTTTCCTTCCCCCACTCATAGTCTTAGCTGAATGACTGGTTTAGACTCAGCCAGAGACACTATCTAGTCACACTCAGATCTGCAGCCTTTGCAGCACGGAAATTACATCTTTAGTATGTGCTTGTTTTTTTATAAAACTTAGTGGAATGATTATCCCAGCCTAGGCAATTGTATTTTATTTAGTTTGTTTTTGTTTCATGCTTGTTGCTATATGCTTTTTTCCCTTTACTGGTAATTACTTTTCATATGTTTAGCAACAGTGTTGCTTATTAGTACATTTACTCATGCAGACATACATTTCTAAGACAGTCTCCCATCATTTCAGAAGATAGCATTTTGGACATTTGCATCTTTTAACAAACCCACTGAGTTGCAAATGTCCTAAGATTCTAGAAGAATAAAATCTTGTAATATTCCAAAAAAAAAAAAAAAAAAAACCATGTCAGACAGCTTTGAAATTGAATCTTGCTACTGTACTAAAAGTATTTTCCCATTAGCTGCCACCCTTCAGAATTCACACAGTAACTGTATAATACTGATTCCATCCAACTGAATTTATTTATTTTTTCTTTCCTGCATTCTGGTAAAATGTTTGGAACTTCCACTCCTTTCCTGAATATTTGACTTCAGGAGAGTTACACTGCTTACCATTTCAAAGCTGAGGCGGCAAATGTAGTCTCTATATTTCCCTATATTTTCCTATCTGTGTGCATAAGTATTTATGCAATAAGTAATTTAAGTTTATATTCATTTGGTTGTAAAACCACAGCCTTGCTATGTCTTACTGATCGGCTTGCAATTCAAGGCATTCCTGAAGATCTGTCAAATTTGTATATGCTGGATATGTGATAATGCGTGTATTTTATTAAAACTTTATATGCACTGCAGCTTATTATTTTAGTGGTATACTTCACTGTTAATATTGGAATTCTCATAACTTCTCAATCTTGCCTCTTTTGTGACTCAGATGGCTGTGTTGATGAGACCATTTACCCCCTTATCAAGATAGAAATAGATAATTTAAATAAATAATGCATGTGTCATATGTTTTTCATATGCATTGCTTTGGTTGTTTAAAATGTATTTGCTGTATATCTTTATGACGTTATACATCCAATTTCTCTCTCTCTCTCTCTCTCTCTATATATATATATATATATATATATATATATATATATATATATATATATGTATATATATATATTATACTAGGGACGGCTTGCACCTGTCACCCCTGGCTTTCAGGATATTGGCAAAGGCTCTTGCTACCCCCATAGTGCCTTTTTGAGGCAAGGCTCGAAAGAAAAACCCACCTCCGTGGGTAACACAAGCGATAAGAAACTAAGAGTAATGCTACTCAACGCCAGAAGTCTAAACCTCAAGATGCATGCACTCGAAACTCTCCTTAGCATGGAGAACATAGATATCTGTGTAGTAACAGAAACCTGGTTCAAGGCTCCCGAGAGCACCCCAGCACTACCAGGTTATACCTCATACCATGCTTTTCGGCCCCAAAACTTAGACCGAACCACAAAGGAGGGAGTATCAATATTCTTCAAAGATACCCACACCTCCAGGTTGGTGGCACAGCACGAAGCATCAGAGACTATCCATGTGCAACAGTGGGTAAAACTGCCTTCCAGTTTATAGCCTGCTACAGACCACCCTCCCAAACCCAGGAACCCCACTCGGCCTTCCTGAGAACACTGGAAAATATGAAGGTCTCTCTAAACACCATTATATTGGGTGACTTCAACTACCCAAACATAGACTGGGAGCACTCTAGCTCCAACACCCTAGCCCAAAGGTTCCTAGAATTTATAAACTCAAATGCTATGGAACAACTTGTTACTACTACCACAAGAGGGGAAAACATACTGGACTTGATCATCACCAACATGGGGACTCTATGCTCCAGACCAGAAGTGTATCCCTCACTGATAAGATCAGACCATAAACTAATCTCACTGGATATTCACATTCCGACCCCACCCCCTGCCCAGAAAACCACAGTGAAAAACTTCTCTAAAGCAAATTTCACACTCCTCAAAACCAAGGTGGAATCCTTCAAAGCCCCCGGGCCTGTGGAAAATACATCCCAGACCGCAGAATCCTTTATAAACGCATTCTATGAACACCTTCAGGAATGCATGGATCATGCAATCCCAAATAAAACCAAGACCCAATCCTCCAAAGGCAGATATCCTGTGTGGTGGACCCAGGAGCGGCCTTAGGTCAACTGGTGCCCTAGGTAAAAGGGCTCCATGCACCACCTGGTGCCCACATCCTTGTCTACCTGCACCAAATAAATACTGGAAAAGCGCCCCTACTAGAGCGGCGCCCTAGGCGACCGCCTAATTGGCCTATGCCTAAGGCCGGCTATGGGTGGACCCCAGCCACAAACAAACTATACAATAGAAGGAGGAAGCTACTAAATGATAGAGCAAAATCCCAAAAAGGGAAGGCATCTCTGATCAGTATTAGCAATAAACTACGGGCACTCATAAAATCATCTAAGGCAAGCTTCGAGAGAAAAATTGCACAGGACACCAAGGATAATCACAAAGCTTTCTTTAGTTATGTTAGGAACCTGGGTGGGAATTCCCAGATATGCTCAGAATTAGTCCAAAATGACAAAAAATACACCGAACCCAGACATTGTCAACATCCTAGCTGACAGGTTCAGTGCAAACTTCTCCCCCCCTTCCCACCAAAAGGGCAAATATCTATCCCAGCAGAGTGCTGCCCCCCTGACATCTTAGATGGTCAGGTAAAAGCCGCCCTCTCCAAAGCAAAAAACACAGCATCAATGGGACCAGACGGTGTCCCGGGCTGCATCCTACATGAACTCCAAGAAGAGCTAAACCCAAACATAAAACTACTGTTCAATCTCAGCCTTACTACAGGGTATGTACCCAAAGAGTGGCGTACAGCAACAGTGGTCCCTCTCCACAAAGGTGGTGCCTCAACGGATCATGGAAACTATCGCCCCATAAGCCTGACTAGCTAGGTCTGCAAAGCTATGGAAAGGATCATCATGGACCTCATAAATAAAGATATTGGGGACCTACAGACACTGGATCCAGCCCAGTTCGGCTTTGTTAAGGGCAGATCCTGCCTCTTAAACCTGGTTGACTTCTTTGAAACAGTCACCAAGGCCATTGACGAGGGGAAGGTGGTCCACACAGCCTACCTGGACCTCGTAAAAGCCTTCGATACAATACCCCACTCGGGCATTATAGATAAGGTCACCAGCTTAAATATAAACCCCTATGTCACTAGATGGGTTGCAAACTGGCTCAAGGACAGAACCCTTATGGTTAGAATTGCTGGAGCCATGTCAGACTCCAAACCAGTTACAAGTGGCGTGCCACAAGGCTCAGTCCGGGGACCTCTCTTGTTCGGTATATATTTCTCGGAGGTACAGGCCAACACGGAAGGACTGTGGCTGACCAAGTTCGCAGATGACTGCAAAATGGGCACCATAATCGACTCTCCAGCCGACACAAGCATCCTCCAAAAGGGCCTCATAGAAACAGAAAACTGGTGCCAGAGCCTTGGCCTCAAGCTAAATGCCAAAAAGTGTATAGTCATCCCCTTTGGCAAAAACAAAGTGCCCACAAATTACCACACAGGTGGTAATTCATTAAGTATAGAAGAAGTAATTAGGGACCTGGGGACCCAAGTTGATAGCAATCTCTCATTTGACAACCACGTGGCCATAGTGGTTAGAAGAACATTTAATATAGCCCACCTAATCATGAAGGGATTCACATCTAGATCAGGGGAGGTCACCGTGCCTCTTTACTCATCCCTCATCAGGCCCATAATTGAGTACAATGCCCCTTTTGGGATATACCGTACCAGACACCTGCAGCAACTGGAAAGACCCCAAAAGTACCTCACCAAGAGGATCAAAGGGCTCAAACAGATGCCATATGCTGCCCGGTTAAAGAAACTCCAGCTCTACTCAGTGGCATACCGCCTGCTCAGAGGCGATCTGTGCCTGACATATAAAGCCATGTCCAACCCGGAATTAATGGACATGCTACACCTCAGAAAATCCAAATCCCATCGAGCTACGCACTTGAGAGACTTGATCCTCAGCACTGAAATAAATAGGACATGCTGGAGGGACAGATTCATAACCCAGAGGCTCCCTTCACTCTGGAATAAAATCCCAGTCCAGGTTAGGCAGAGTCCCTCATTGACTCTCTTCAAGAGGAATCTTGATGAGTGGATTGGGAGATCATAGGTTTACCCCAGGTATCACTTCTGTGTCACCGTTAGACAGAGGCACAGTATACTAACCTCGAAAAAGGGCATAGCAAAATTAATTTAAAATGGGTGGCAAAAGCCACATTCTGGCTAGGCTTATAAATGCCCTAGGGCAGATAGCCTAGTATGAACCTATATATATATATATATATATATATATATATATATATATATATATATATATATATATATATACGTGTACTTTGAAAGAAAGTTCACTACTTGAACTTCAAAAGTACACACACACAACCTAAAGTGCACTTTCATAAGGTGCACTCTTGCAAACCAGCTAGACTGAATGGGCTAGTCACAGGACCTTAGGGTTAGGGCACAGGTTAGGGTAAGGATAGTTAGTGGACTATCCCACCTTGACCTGTGCCCTAACCCTAAGGTCCGTGACTATCACACCACAGTGGAAGACATTCCATATCAGGCTATGTCCTCCACTGTGGTACGATAGTCACGGACCTTAGGGTTAGGGCACGGGTTAGGGTAAGTGGATAGTTAGTAGGGCTATCCCCTTACCTTGACCCCAGCACTAATGCCTAAGGTCTGTGACTATCGCACCACAGTGGAGGACATAGCATGTTTTTCAATGTCCTCCACTGTAGTGTGGTAGGTTCAGTCTAGTGAGCTTAAGCGAAATGCACTTTTGTTAAAGTGCACTTTCGCTTAAGTGGGGATGTACTTTCCCATTTGAAAAGAAAATTTTCATTGTAGGAAAGTACACCCATATATATATATATATATATATATATATATATATATATATATATATATATATATATACACACACACACACACACACACACACACACACACATATACATTTATTACACACATAATATATAATATACATTTATAATATACATATATTACACTGAGGCCACACAGTTTATGAGCTGTACACCTTTCTAAAATCCTTACTGTTGCCTACTATTCATGGTGATACTTCCATCAAGGGTTTAAATGGCAGTTTTGATATGTACAGTTCTTGCTCTGTATTCCATTCTTAAGCAGACAGAGTACTGTCCATCAGTAGGGTACATGGCCCATTCCACCCTACTTGACCTCTTACAGCTGTGCAACATGCACAACACCATGAACACCTCAACAAAGACTGTCCTTTATAGGCACAGAAATGGAACATGGCTGGCACAACAGATTTCTATCCCAAGGAATCCTACACTTCTTGAATAAATTTCCCATGCATGCCAAGCAATACCACACATGGTCTGTATTCAGTAATATTCTGAATAAATAGCCTGGAAATCATAAATCCTCTTTGGGGTATATAACACAGTGTTTCTTGACAGTGGAGCTTAACTCACTCAACAGTGCTCAGACTTAGCTGGCTATGCTTATCAATGGTCTTTTAAACTGCAATCATAGTATATACCTATGAACTTATCAAACTACTACATAATTACCAGGTATCTTACAAATGTGCATGCTGCATAGAGAATATATCTGCAGACAAAAACATCAGTTTATTGATGAATGTAGTTTTATAAGCCATCTTATTTTAATGTCATTAAATGGTTACTAATATATACTACTGAGCACTCCCATCTTCATATGACCATGACTGTGATACAGATATCTCTGAATTGCACATTGCCTACATGTTAACACTGACTACATAGATTAGCTTTACACACTGTGCTCTTTTCATTTCTGTGTTTTACGTGCTGTAAGAGTACCAACAATAAACACATAACAAGGTAGCTGTAAACAAACATTTAATTGTTTATTTCAATATGTAATTATTGAATTCCCAAATGATGTGGATATTCTACAAAAGGCCCTTATAGAAACAGATGCTTGGTGCCAGAGCCATGGACTCAAGCTGCCAAGAAATGTATAGTTATCCCCTTTGGGAAAAACCATGTACCCATGAATTACCACATAGGTGGCAGTACACTAAACATCGAAAGTGTGATAAGAGACTTGGGGACACAGGTGGACAGTGGTCTCACCTTCGATAACCACATCACCACAACAGTCAGGAAATCCTTCTGTGTGGCATATCTCATCACTAAGGGCTTTTCATAGAGAAAAAGGGAGGCCAATGTCCCACTGTACTCATCCCTCATTAGACCCATTATAGAGTATAATGCCCATTTGAGTATGTACCCTCTCAGGACATCTGCAACAACTGAGAGCCATGAAATGCGCCTCACTAAAAGAATCACAGGCTAGGCAGTGCCTATGCTGACTGTCTAAAAAACTCCAACTATACTCTGTTGCATATCGTCTACTCAGAGACGATCTCTGCTTAACATACAAGGCCATGTCAAACCCAGAGCTGTTGGACATGCTACACTTAAAGAAATCCCAAACCCTCAGAGACACACACTCCAGGGATCCAAACCTTGTCATCACAATGAATAAAACATGCTGGAGGGATAGGTTCCTGACCCAGAGACTCCCATACTATGGAATAGATTACTCATACATGTCAAGCAAAGCGCCTCATTGGCCCTCTTCAAAAGGAAACTTGATGACTGGATGGGAGATAGGAAATTCACCCCAGGGATCATGTCAGTCACCCTGCTAGACAGGGGTCCAGAGAAGTAAATATTGTGGGAAGAAATATCCAGGGAATTGGGATCATGTCAGTCACCCTGCTAGACAGGGGTCCAGAGAAGTAAATATTGTGGGAAGAAATATCCAGGGAATTGTTATGTCTAGGCTTTTATAGGCCCTAGGGCCAATAGCCTAGTACCAACCTATGAACCTATAATGACTATTACTTGTGATCTTAATTTTTAGAATAGGTTGTATTGAGTACGATTAGGTTCTGCATCTCTACAGTGCACAGTTACAATGGCTGTGCAAGAAGCAGTGCCTTGCAAATATGGGCAACTTATGATAGCAGATAAATACAAGAAATGCAATGAATCCATTGGTCAATAACAAAACAGCACAATTCAAAGTTTTACAGGCAGTGGAGGCCTGAGAAATGTCTCAGTTCTTCTTGTTAAACCACTAATATTTAAACAGAGCAGTTCTGACTCAGATCACATGGCTGGCTGCCTGAGTAATTGTAGCCCAGATGACCAGGTTTGAGCTTTGCCTTGGGTGCTGGAAGAAGCGGTGGAATGTGGATAGTCCACGGAAAGTACTGAACTTGTGGTTCTCCAATACTTGTGGGGGGGCGTGTTCAGGTTAGCCAATCACTACACCAGTAAATGTAGACTTGCAAAGCACTGAATAC
>NW_025051903.1:5000-11767 GCF_019279795.1 Protopterus annectens | reverse complement strand
TCAATCATAATTTTAACTTCAATCCAAACCAGATCCTCTCCTTTATTTGTTTTTGGGTTATATAATGATACCAGACTGGATAGGAAATCTTATTGGAAATTGTCTACAATTTTAGAAAATTTGATAATTTAATTTCCTAAATTACATTTAATAATAGCTAAGATTATTGATGATTATAAATTAAATGATACATTTTGGAATTTTTTTTTTTTTTCTCTAAAAGAGCATTTTCAGTTTTTCTGATCAAACTAAAAGAAACAACTTTTGTCTTCTATTAAAACTCTTCTTGGACACTCCAATGGAAAAATGTTTACTTGGAAATTTCTGTTTATAAACTTTCTTAACTCCTAAAAGGGCTGCTAAAATAAGAAAGGCAATATTGAATGTTGAAAATATAAAAATCATATAAAGGCTAATTGGTCAAATATGTTTTGCATTATAGTATACAATTTTTTGGTCAAAGTCCAAGAATTCTTTAAAGTTTTGTGTAATGATACTTTCATTTTAAAAGAGAGAAAAAAGGTTCTCTTTAATATTCTAGACACACCCAATTAAGAGAAAAAAGACTACTTGTATCTTACATGGATAATAGCTGGTGTGCTTAAAAAAAACATTACAAGGAATTGGAATATTCCTACTGAATCAAAGTTTCAAGACTTTCTCATTCTTCTTAAAGACACAGCAATCAAAGAAACTGCAACAAAGGAAAGAAATGTATCCCAACAAACCAAAGAACAATCTTTGGCTGAAGGTTTTGCCCTTTATAGACTTATTTTCTCATCCAGTTAAATACCATAGCTTTGTTTCTGCACCCTCAAATTTTGTATTGATTAATTTTCTTATATATAATCTTTTTTTTTTAAACAAATTTATTGTTTTAACATATAAGAGAAATATCATAACAATTTTATACAAATAATTAAAAATAGGTATTATTATAATATTCAACAAAACAACTAAAGTATTTACAAAGACATCCACTACAATCAGATCAATTAATTAAACTAAAATACTGTGCTATTGAAATTAGAATTTTTTTAACAAATTTTGTAAATTATCCCATACAATAAAATGTGATGTTTTTCTAGTTGTTCTCATTCTAATTGTGCTTATTTCCATATGACACATTATATTCATAACATTTTTAAATTCATTGAACGAAGGAGGTGTATCTGAAATCCAATTTCTAGTTATTATTTTCCTAGCCACTGCTAGGATAGACCATAACAAGGAAGCTCAATCTTTTAACACATTGAGGTACAGGTGTGTTGAATAATATAAGAGACTTAGAAATAATGAAATTATCTGTAAAAGAGCCTGCAAAATTCATTAATTGACTTCCAGTATTCTTTCAACTTCATACAGTCATAAAACATATGAGCCCAGTCAGCATTAATTTCTACATTACATCTCTTACATAGATTATCTTTATTATTAATTTTATTCATCATCAAAGGTGTATAAAAGATCTATGTAAAATTCCATGTATAAAGTCTCCAGACAATGGAAGATGTAGTTCTATAAGCAGATTCCAATATATATTGTTTATCTTGTTGAGTTGGTGGGTCCCCATTAATAGAGGTGAAATAATTCCAGTATGAATCTACATTGTAAAAAGTTTCTTGTCTGATAATTTTATGTATATATGAAAGTTTACCTTTATCAGAAACTTTATGCTGTAAATTTATTATCAAGTAATCAATCAGTTTTGGAATAGATTCTTTAACTGTTATAGACATTAGAGGATTAGGGAACACACGTACCACCTTAGAGTAGGTACAGAAACCAATGCATTGGCTAGACATAAAAGTTCAACTGGTACCAGTCATTCCTTTAAGTTCTGTGCCATTCAATGTGTGTATGAAGGATTCAGAGGTGGTGATCTAATTAACAGAACTTTAGAACAAGAAACAAGATGGATCATAAGATTAAGGTCCGATAAACCACCAGGCCTTAACGATAAAATCAAATAAAGCCATTTTGAAAGAAAAGTAGAAGATTAATGAGTAAAGAGATCTCCCACTAACTGTTCTAAATTCCCACATTAGTTAGGTACATTTTCCTCACAACATTATGACCATGGTGTAGATGACCTATCTATATGCTCGGACATATTGTCGGCATTTCATATACTTTCAACATTTGTCATAAGAAATGAATCTTTGCACACATATATTTAGTATTGAAAAGTACTGTTTATAAAACTAATGTAAGACACCTCAGGATGCCATTCGGGATTAACAGAATATATGTGCCAAAATACTTCCCATTTTCCCCTTTCCCCTCATGTATTCCTTCCTATTTTTCGGCTTCACTACATAAGAGTTTTAACATTTCACAATGTCTATATTTTAAATTTGGGTATCAAGGATGTAACAATTATAAAGTGCAATTAATGGTTGCTTAAGCCAGTGTGCTTATTTCCACCATTGTGGATCTGTACGAGAGTCAAGTTAATTATTAAGATATTGCTCTGTTTTCATATAGGCGTTTTGTTGCTTAGTTTATTGTTGAAGCATTCTTCCACCCACATTTTTGTAAGTTACGTTCACATCCTTGAAATGTCAAATGTCCCTGTTTATTAGCGGAGATTGAAGAGACTAAGGCATGAACTAATGGACAGCTATTGAAAAGCTTTGTACTTATGCCTGTTGTAAGCCTAATCGGCTTTTTTTTAAATAGACACAATGTTTATTTTATGAACGCTATAGTGCGTAAAATACGCATAGCGTTCTTTGTTTACATTCAAAATTAACCAGGCACATCACATAAGGAATACTTTGTTGTGCTGTGATTTTTAAAAGCGTTTCAGAGTCTGCAGAAAATAAGTAATTTTGAAAAACTGTTTTAACTTTTTGATTTATCAATGAGAATAGCCTAACTAATGTGATACAAGTTTTAACCACCTGTAATTGTTGACTGTTTTAATGAGTCTACTCTGGATAGTATGAACTTCCAGTAAAACACGGAAATGTCTAAAGTCACACTTTGTAAATATGTGCATTACAAGCAGTTTGGGTTATACTAACCAAGTCTGAAATGGCTTTTTGATATATACTGCCTGAAAGTTCAGTGCTGAGATTTTCCTAAAGCACCATGAGATGATAAGTAAATATGACAAGGCTCTGAGATATACTCAATTGTTTAAAATAATATAATGTATGTTTGGGCAATCCGATGCATTTTTATGTATGTTTTTTTTATGTATGTTTTTTATGTATGTTTATTTTGAACTATTCAGTTCTTACTTTTAATATACCAGTATTTTTCTTAGCTGAACAAGGTAACATTCATGGAACTGAGTTTAATGGGTTACTGTATTTTTAAATGAAGGAAACATGTGATTATAGAGATCCTATCACAAGCTTTTGTTGGTTTTAAAAGTGATGTTCAAAGTTTTAGTTTGTGTAAAGAGTCTGAAGAAGCCTTTGGCTTCTCGTTTGGAATAAACAATTTGCTAACTTACATGGATTTATTTGTTTGAATTTCTACTTTCATTTTATTGCTCATTGGAAAGTCACGCATCTTTTTGGACTGAATTAGATCTATTCTATCAATGAGATGTTGTCTAAAGATCTGAACCTCTAACCAGCAAGTTTCTCTTAGATCAAATTCTTGTTTTAAGAAATCTAGATTTTTAACTTTATTATCAGATATCAGCTGATACCAGTACTTTAGATTATTATCTATAGCTAAATGAGCTCCTTCAGAAGTAGATGACATAAGCATACCCTGAGTATAAATTATAGGGAATACAATAAAATTCCATTCCCTATACTTAGGGTGCATGAATATAAAGTTACGATAACTAATAATAATATTTAATGGGTAACAGACCATATGTTTAGGTGTAATAGGTGAAGTACAAAATTCCTTTAGCAACCACAACATGGAGTTATTTATAATCATATTTTTATGTGTTAAGGAGATTTTCATGAAGTGCTTACTAATTAGCTCCCAATAATCTTTCCATTTTGCGACATATGACCGATCTATTAATAAAGTAATAACTTTTATAATAGAAGAGATAATATATAAATTAAAGTCTGGAAAAGAAATACCCCTTGAGACCAGCTATTAGTATGTTTCTTTAATGCAATCCTAGGTCTATTAGGTGCCCATAAGAAATTTAACAGTAGTGTATTCAGTTTCTTGATAGTTATTTTTGTAGGTGAAAGTATTATTGATTGTATTAAGTATAAAATCTTGGGGAATATTATCATTTTAATAATTGTAAGTCTCTCCTCCATAGTAAAAAACATATTATTCCAGGTATTAAAAAGATTTTGTATATTAAGAAAACAGGTATTATAGTTATTATATATAATAGATTTAATATCTTTAGATAGTATTATACCTAAATAAGTTATCTGACCTGAGTTGGGTACATATTTAGTAAAATCACTAATGGGAGTATTTTTTCGTGTATATATAGGTAGTATTTTAGTTTTTTCTTCATTGAATATTAAACCAGAAATACTTTTAAAATTCATCATTTTATCAAATAAAGACTGCATAGAAGAATTAGATCCTGCTGATGTAATTAGAACATCATCTGCAAAAAGTTGAATTTTTGATGTTGTATTTTCTTCTATTTCAAAACCCTCTATGTCAGTACTGTTTCTAATCAAATTAGCCCAAGGCTCCATTACTAAAGTGAATAATAGTGGAGAAAGTGGACATTCTTGCTTTGTACCTTTAAGAATGGGTATTTTGTGAAACATATGTTCCTACCTTAATATAAGCCAGCGTTCCTTTGTATAAATGCTCAATTAAATTTACAAATGCATCAGAGAAATTTGTGCACTTCAGTAAGGTAAACAGATAGTCCCAACTTACTGAATCAAATGCTGAACCTATATCAAGACTAATAAGTGTTAAATCTTTCTTTTTCCTATTTGCAAAATCAATTAATGTTAAAGTTCTTCTTATATTATCAAAAGTATTTCTATTTACAATGAAGCCCGTCTGATCTATGTCTATAATGCCGGGAGGGGATAATTGTCTTCAATCTATCAGCAAAATACTCATAAACATTTTATAATCAACATTAAGTAATGAGATGGGTCGATATGAAGAACATCTAGTTGGATCTTTATTAGGTTTTAAAATTGGTGAAATAAATGTATATTGCCAAGATGGGGGTTATTAACTCAGTTTGGGCCAGAATAAAACCTTATGTATTAATGAATATGTAGTTTTAGAAAGGATTTTATATATCTCTGGTATAATACCATCATTACCCGGTGCTTTGTTTGATTTAAGCTTATTTATTTGTGTAATAACTTCTGTATATGAAATACTCTTGTCCAATAGTTTAATCTGTTGTTTATTAAGCTTTTTATTCATGTTTGTGGTTATAAACTCCTTTATTTTATCTTTAGGTTCCATGTTAATGTTGTTATGGTTAATCTTGTGAAAGTGATTTCTAAATTCATCCAGTATTTCTGGTATACTAGAAACATTCTTCTTTTTCCTTAGAGAAAGATTTCTTTGATATGGTTTTGTTTATTCAATCTTTTGTTTTATTTTTAAGTCTATGTAAGTATTTGGGGCTTATTGAATAAGACAAAAACTTGTATTCTCTAAAGTGATTTTAACTTTATGAGTTAAAATTTCTTTGTATTTCTCATTTAGTTTGTTTATTTCTTCAATAACTTTCTTGTCCATAATATTTTCTTTATTATTATGTTTATAAGAGTCTAGTTTACTTTGAATATCTAACAATTCCTTATCCCAAGATTTCCTTTTGTTATTATACCATCTGATACTTTGTCCATATAGATATGATTTTAAGGCATCCCAAACATAGACAATGGAGACTTCAGGAGGATTATTTATGTCTAGAAAATGTGCTTCTGAAAGTATATATTCTTTATAGTCTTTTAGCTGAGTTAATTATGCTGGTATCCTTTTGATCTGAACATTATGAGTAATTTTATCATGAATTCAAAAACAATTGAGTTATGATCAGATATAGGACATGAAATGATTTTGGAATTAATTAAATCTGTTACCATCTGGTTAGAAATAAAGACCCTATCTATTTTGAATAAGTTTTGTATCTGTTAGAAAAAAAGGTGTATGGTAATGATTTTGACTCTATCTGATTATTAATATCATTCAAATGATAAGAATTAGCAAAATCATTTAAATGTTTTGCATTAGATGTAATTCTTCTTTTCTTTATAGTGGTAGTATCACTTTCATGTAGTATACAATTAAAATCACCAGCTAAAATAATATCCCCTATAGAGAATGATATGATCTTATCAATATGATGTTTCACTGTATTAATACCAATTCCAGGTATCCAGTATACATTAATTAAAGTGTAAGTCTTCCCATTAATTTGTATTGTAACCATACAAAACATTCCTTTGTCATCCTGATAAGACTTAATGGTTTTAGGAATGGGCATACTTTTATTCCATAAAATAGCCACTCCTCTTATTTTATGAGTGTGCTGGGAACAGACCAATACTGCATACTTATTGGTGAGTAGTTTATCAATATCTTTTTTTTCAAGAGATGGGTTTCTTGCAGGAAGACTAGATTGGCCTTGTGTAAATTAATGTATCTTATTAGGCTTGCCCTTTTACACGGATTATTCAATCCATTAATGTTTAAAGAAATTCCTTTTAAAGATGTCATTTGGCATTTTAAAACTCAAGAATCTTATGATGAAATAACAAATAACAAGATAAATAATGTTACATCTCCTCTTTAGGTGTACCTTTAAATATAGCTGTATTTATTAAATCTCA
>NW_025051903.1:0-2500 GCF_019279795.1 Protopterus annectens | reverse complement strand
ATAACGTGAGAAGAAAATAAAAGTGAGTGAGGCAGAAATAAAAAAAATGTAAGAGAAAGCTGTAAGAAGTATATACAATGGAATGTTACTTACTGTTTATATTAATAGAGTTAAAAATAAAACATATTATTTACTCTTATTTAGTTCTGATTATTATTAGTTAAAGCATGACAGATTATTTACAAACAAGCATAAGCAGTATAATCAAGAAAGTATAATTAGAAATATCATTTGAAGAACTTATAAACTTTTACAAGAAATAAATATGTTATTATTCTATTAATGATATTTTCATTACTGTTCTCTCCCTGCCCTCCCCCACCCTTTACCCACTACATAATCTAAATAGAATGTCATTGTTTAAACAAAGAAAATAATAAAAGAAGAAGGAAAAAAAAGGTAAAGATAAAAAAAATGTATCAAATTACTAACCTTACTTTTTTCAGAAAGAAAAACAAATCGAGTCACAGCCTGCCATTAAATCCTCAGGCATTTTGACTGGTTATGAAACAAAACATTTCTTTGCACATAGAGAATAACTTTGATTAAATCTTTTCCAAAATATTTGTGGCTTTCTGGAAATGCAGGAACTATATTCAAAAAGATTAATAATGAACTAAAATGATGAGAGAGAAAAAAATCATATAACAAATCATTTGTTTTTTAGTCTCTTCTTCTTCTCTGAAGTCTTCAGGAAGCTTCAGTTGCCAATCTCTTTAATGAAGAACTAGCCCATTCCATTTCTTCTATTTTATCCAAAATCCTTTTTTCTTTGACAAACAGTAAAGCAGAGTCTAAATCATCGAAGACCTTAGGACCATCAGGAAGGAAGATTTTAAGCTTGGCAGGAAACAGAAGGTATGTTTTAAACTGTGCTTTTTTAAGCTCCCTTATTAGTGGCAGAAAAACTTTTCTTTTAGCAATTACCATGGAAGAATAGTCATTGTCAAAATGCACAGTTGTCTCATTAAACATAACAGGAGCTTTAGCCCAAGCAGATTTAAGAACCATCTCTTTATCAAAAGATGATAGAAATCTAATTATAACTGATCTAGGATAGTTTTGTTAGAGTTAGTATTAGCTATAGATCTATGTGCTCTTTCGATGCAAAGAGAATGCTTCTGGTAAATCTAAAGTTTTAGGGCCATGTTGTTAAAAAGTAATATTGTTACCTTCAATATTTTCTGGCAGTCAAAATCCTAATATTATTGTAGCCTAGATCTATTTTCCAGGTCATCCAGCTTTGTTTGTAAATGTGTATTTTGTTTCAGCAGAAACTCAATGTTGATTTCCTGTTCTTGTATTTTATTTTCCATGTCATTCACACAGCTTCTTCTATGCCCTTGTCATCTGGATCTTCTGTTGTTTTGCAGGTCCATATGTAACAAGTCTATTTGTTTTGTAGTTTTTCTATGAAAGTGTCTATTTAGTATCCATTTTATCCATCTTAGCAGTAAGTTGCTGGACTATGAGTATCAGAGACTTGAAGTTCTTTCTTGATGCTGGAGTCTTGAAATTTGTCTTACTGGAACTCATTTCAGACTGATAAACTGACAGGAAAATTTCCAAAGTAATTTCTGACAGAATATTATTAAGATTTCCTTTCTTTTTTAGATATAGTTCAAGAACTATATAAAACAAAACATATTTAGAAGAAAATTACTTCAAAATTATTTTTTTAAATGGTAATTCCTGTCAATGTGTGTAATGGTGGGTGGAGCTGAAGAAATCTGCTGCTATCCTGTGTTCACATCCTTGGCCGCCCTCTTATATATAATCTTGATCACCCAGGCCTAGTATATATTGTAAATGGTTGCATTCAATATTTTCCTAATTATAAAATTATCTATATTAGATATTATATTAATGTGTATTTTATTAATGTTAGCGTTATTTCTTTCTTCAAAATCTTCAATAAGCATTTTAAGAAAAAGGAAAAAAAGGATCGTGCCAGTAGATGAGATGATGTAAGCATTCAGTAGCATTCCTATGTACAAGGAAAATGAAGAGCAGATAGAAGAAGAGAAACACCAAAGAGATGAGGGAAAGAGGTCTGCAGAAGGACAGTAACAGTTGTTGTTTACTAGATTGTGTGGAGACATGAACAGTGACTTTTCCCCATTTTTTTTAAACTCTTGGTAGTTTGACTCTTAATTAGTAGTAATTTTTCTTTCTCATTCTAAAGAGAGAAGACTGTATACTTGTTGTATAGTCTAGGTTTGGTAATGGTAAAGACAAGTTTTTTAAAAGGGACATTGTCTAATTTCAATATGTATGCGCATCAATATATATATTTTTCAAAACTCTTAGTTTATGCCAATGTACTTACTGTATCAGGGTGTTCCAAATAGCCTGGGAGAGTTTGAGTTGCATGCATAAGATAGTACACTGCTATTAACCATCATTTGCTTTTTATTTACATGTTGGTTTGATAACGCAAGAATGGATGAAAGGGGTTTGGTCTGCTTGAGGGTGTGAAAGGTGGGGCGGGGTTTTTTGG
>NW_025051902.1:0-13073 GCF_019279795.1 Protopterus annectens | reverse complement strand
TTTTTTAAAACCTGTTGAAGTAGGAACTGTTGTACCTCTCATACTGTTTAGATTTTTGCAGAATGTCCAGATTTTTGCCTCATATTTTTGGTCTGCTCACTCAAAAAACAATTGTTTTTCTGGCAAATCATTGAGGATTGAAGTCAGGAAATAATGACTGAGATTTGAGTTACAGACTTCATACTCTTCAGAAAATTCATGCTAATGCAAAATCTGTTATTCTATCAATTTTCTAAGTTTGTAAGAACAATCTTTATAAATTGTCCCTATTTTGGGGCTTTGTCCTTTCATTATGTATGGCTTTGTCTAGATTTCTGGGTCTTAGAGGTTGAGAGGTTTGCATGGAGCAAAAACATGCAAAAAGACACAGCCTGGGTCAGTCTTGGTCTTTTGACATGTTGCCTTGATGTAGCTCTCCCCTCAGTCTCCCTCCCGTCCGGTAGGTCAGGACAGCAATTAGTGAGTTACTTCAGTCCCTCATCCCTTAGGTCCATTGCTCAATGGGCATGTGCTTAAAAGAAGAAAAGGCAGAGGAAATAAGGCAGACTGCTGCCACTGAAGGAGGTCATGAGACCATAGTGGTATCAGCAGTCTGGGAGTGGAGCCAACCAGCACAGCTATGGGACACTACAGATAACCAACATCTGGAGCCCTATGCCTGTCCTTGGCATATTAGTGGAGCGGTGATCCTTACCCTGCTTTTCTCTTTACATGTGCCTGGCTGTGCACCCTTTGTCAGTGTCCACCCATGCTTTATTTCAGATAAGGTAAGACTGTCTTCTGCTGTTCTGGGAGTCACTGGAAAGGGCAGCCAAAAAACCTCACAGCTGTCCCATCGCTGAATATTGTGTTGCTGGGTGCATCACAGGGGGCATTCCAGCCAGCGTGGATCTTGTGATCCACCGGAAGGATGCACTGGGAACCTGGAGACTCTACAGCACAGTCCCATAGTGCTGCTGTCCTCGTAGCATGGGCTTGGGTGTGCCACTGTGATGTACTGCAACATGCAAAAGACACAGCCTGGGTCAGTCTTGGTCTTTTGACATGTTGCCTTGATGTAGCTCTCCCCTCAGTCTCCCTCCCTTCCGTAGGTCAGGACAGCAATTAGTGAGTTACTTCAGTCCCTCATCCCTTAGGTCCATTGCTCAATGGGCACATGTAAAGAGAAAAGGGCAGAGGTAAGGCAGACTGCTGCCACTGAAGGAGGTCATGAGACCATAGTGGTATCAGCAGTCTGAGTGGGCAGCCAGCACAGCTATGGGACACTCACAGATAACCAACATCTGGAGCCCCATGCCTGTCCTTGGCATATTAGTGGAGTGGCGGTCCTTACCCTGCTTTTTCTCTTTACATGTGTTCTGGCTGTGCACCCTTGTCAGTGTCCACCCATGCTTTATTTCAGATAAGGTAAGACTGTCTTCTGCTGTTCTGGGAGTCACTGGAAAGGGAGCAGCCAAAACCTTACGCTGTCCCATCTTGAATATTGTGTTTGCTGGTTTGCATCACAGGGGCTTACCAGCCAGCATGGATCTTGTGATCCACCGGGATGGCAGTTGGGAACCTGAGAACTCTACAGCACAGTCCCATAGTGCTGCTGTCCTCGGTAAGCATGGGCTTGGGTGTGCCACTGTGATGTACTGCAAAGACATGCAAAAAGACACAGCCTGGGTCAGTCTTGGTCTTTTGACATGTTGCACTGATGTAGCTCTCCACTCAGTCTCCCTCCCTTCAGGTGTAGTCAGCGTATGTAGGTGAGAGTAGTACATGTATGAAGGTCAGGACAGCAATTAGTGAGTTACTTCAGTCCCTCATCCCTTAGGTTCATTGCTGAATGGGCACATGTAAAGAGAAAAGGCAGAGGTAAGGCAGACTGCTGCCACTGAAGGAGGTCATGAGACCATAGTGGTATCAGCAGTCTGAGTGGGCAGCCGGCACAGCTATGGGACACTACAGATAACCAACATCTGGAGCCCCATGCCTGTCCTTGGCATATTAGTGGAGCGGTGGTCCTTACCCTGCTTTTTTTCTTTACATGTGCCCTGGCTGTGCACCCTTGTCAGTGTCCACCCATGCTTTATTTCAGATGAGGTAAGACTGGAAGGGAAGATGTTCACTGGTTCAGAAGGGATGGCATTCACCTAACTGAGGAGGGCATTGCATTCTTCTTGACCAACCTCCACAATGGTGTGAGGAGAGCCCTGCATGATTGTGAGAAGAATGGAAAACACCCATGACCAAGCTGGACCAGTATAGTAAGTAAAACACTATTATGAAATGTGTTATGTAAAATTTATTTCTCTGAGCTTGGCAAATAACTGTTATGGAAATTATGATTTTTTTTCATATTTTGGTAAATAACTTTGCAAGGGAGCATCTGAATGTGCCAAGTAATATCTCATTTTGAAGACAGTATTGCTGGTTCTAATATGGTAAAAGAATTGTGCCAGTATGTTTGACACATGTGCAGAAATCAAAGTTTGTTTGAGACTTATGGTTATGGAAATTATGATTTTTTTCATATTTTGGTAAATAACTTTGCAAGGGAGCATCTGAATGTGCCAAGTAATATCTCATTTTGAAGACAGTATTGCTGGTACTAATATGGTAAAAGAATTGTGCCAGTATGTTTGACACATGTGCAGAAATCAAAGTTTGTTTGAGACTTATGGTTATGGAAATTATGATTTTTTTCATATTTTGGTAAATAACTTTGCAAGGGAGCATCTGAATGTGCCAGGTAATATCTCATTTTGAAGACAGTATTGCTGGTTCTAATATGGTAAAATAATTGTGCCAGTATGTTTGACACATGTGCAGAAATCAAAGTTTGTTTGAGACTTACGGTTATGGAAATTATGATTTTTTTCATATTTTGGTAAATAACTTTGCAAAGGAGCATCTGAATGTGCCAAGTAATATCTCATTTTGAAGACAGTATTGCTGGTTGTAATATGGTAAAAGAATTGTGCCAGTATGTTTGACACATGTGCAGATATCAAAGTTTGTTTGAGACTTATGGTTATGGAAATTATAATTTTTTTCATATTTTGGTAAATAACTTTGCAAGGGAGCATCTGAATGTGCTAAGTAATACCTCATTTTGAAAAGATTATTTATAGTTCTAACATGGTAAAATAATGGTGCCTGTATGTTGTGCTCATAGGCAGATATCAAAGTTTGTTTCAGACTTAGGTTATGGAAATTATTATTTTTTTCATATTTTGGTAAATAACTGCAAGGGAGCATCTCATTGTGTGAAGTAATACCTCATTTTGAAGACATTGTTACTCCTTACAACATGGTAAAAGAACTGTGTCTGTGCACTGCACACATGTACAGATATCACAGTTTGTTTAGTCTTGTACGAATATGAAAATTATACATTTACAATCTTCTTCTTCTTCTTCTTTCGGCTTTTTCCCAGTTAGGGGTCGCCACAGCGGATCACCTTGTCCGCACATTGAAATGGCAGTGGAAAATTATACATTTACAATACTTCTCATTATTATGCCCATATCTTTGCGAGGGAGCATGGTAATCACACAAATGATGCGTCATTTTGAAGCTGACATTCAGATGCACAACTTCTACACTGATATGTAGGCTCTGTCTGTTACAGGTGATGAGATATTATGCTTTGTTTATTTATCAATTATGAGAAATAATATACTAATCATATTTCTGTGAATATCTCATGAAAGGAGTGTCACACAGTTATGGTTAAAGTATCATTTTAAAGCTGACATTCATACTAACAAATTAAATTCAAATTGTATGGGTCTGCATGGTACATAGACCAAGATATTGTGCTTTGCTTTTCAAAAATTAAAAAATTGCACAATATCAGCATTCCTTGCCAAATATTTCATTATGACTTTTATATGCACTATCAACATTTACACTGTTGGAAAGGTCAGTGTCTGCTGAACAACTTTCGCGTTTACACTTTTAGTGTAGCTCTTATAGTTAAAGAGTTATGAGCATTTGTTTTCTGTATAGTATTACAAATGGATTTTCTGAAAATGAGCTCAGGCTGCTCTGTTGTTCCTATGGTGGAATTCAGCAGGCAGCTTTTCCTGAGCTGCTCTGGAGTGAATGAGTTAACTTTTATCTGATATTTTGTAGGTTATACAGCGGACAGATGTCGCAATATGTTCATGTATGGATTACCAATGGTAAATGGTATGTGATACAGTGGGATTCGGTACGGGAATGTCTGTTCATTAGGGGATTGCTCTAACCAATACACTATTGCTGTGCTGTTTCATTTACATATATACCCATATACCCATGGCTCCTGGTTCCCCAAACACACACCCAGATGCCTTCCTAACACTGCTGTCATCCATTCTCCAGTTGGATTTGCAGTGTATACACACCACTACACATTGGCCACTCCCATCTCCTATAGACCCATCTCATCAGTTGACTCACTCCACGTATCCCCAGAACACCCAAACATTTAGTCTACAAACATTGGTGACGTGAGCGATCAAAAGAATACTATTCACAATTCTTGGGTTGTCCCACATGGGCCATGCATGTGTTTATGTCAAGATTAGACTCTATACCTCATTACATTCTTACTCCCATTAACATGACACTACAATAAATTAATGTGTATGACTATGTGGTAACGCACACGTTACACATGAAAGCCTAATTATGTATGTGTTCGGTGTATTTCTTTTACAAATAGACCGATTTAGTAATTGGCGTTTCTGTAGCAGGCAGATCACAGGAACGATTTCATGTGTGGGGAAGTCCTCACATTTGACTATTTTCAGCACAGCACTGACTTCGGACATTGTACACACTTCTGCGTTTTAGCAGTTTCATCCCGTCCCGCTTCTTCACAACCTATTATTCTATCTACTGTCGAGGTTTGTAAGGGCACATTCATGTTATTTATGTCTGCAAATGGAATGAATGTGTTACAGAGAATGTACTTCTACATATTGATGTCTGCATGTGTGAATGCATATATACCTATAACAAACTCGCTGACCTCCATGGGGCAGTCCAATTAGAACCAGCCTATCCAACCCTGGCATGCCTGGCTCCATAATTTCATACCCATAGTTCCTCCACCCACACCCGTATTCAAAATACATGCATACCATCCATTGCCCACTTGTTATCGCAGCCATGACACACCTCCACACACTGCCCTCTCCAGAGCATTAGGGGCCCTACACGTATGTTTTCCCAATCAATGTATTCTCAGGCTCTCCCACCATTTAGTCCTTGAACATACCTGCCCTTGCTTGTGTAATGGTTGGAATGCCAAATGGTGTATCAATTTTTGAGTAGTCCCACCAGGGACTACTCTCTGTGTGTAAAGTAGACTTGGCAAATCAACAGTGTTACTCCCACTGGTAATATCCTGCCTGTGGTATGAGTAGCAGTGCTTTGCTCACTCCTGCCCAGCTGGATATGACATACGCTGACAGCGCTAATAATACTGGGGTTGTTGTTGATTCCCTTCTCATTCCTTTTGTATGCTTTATTGTTACATTGTTCTTTCTTCATATATATATATATATATATATATATATATATATATATCATATATATGTATATATATTATATATCTGTATATACTTATATACATTTCCTATGCTGGGCACTGCTTAGACCCAAGCAAGTGCACTCAGACTTGCTTACTGGTACTTATATGTGTTTACTGCTGCTTATTTGTGCTTACACCTGCTTAGAAGTACCTTATTCATTATGACAGTGCCACTTTTCTTGAATTATATTTAAGTTATATATCTCATGCGATACTCTTATGTCAGTTTTATGGCAAAACGACATGTATTCCACATGGAAAATGATATGTGCTATTGTTGGGCTCGAACTGTGACTGCCTGTTTGATAGGCGGATGCTCTAAACACTACACTACTGATAAGTTGATTCCACATGTTTTTCTCCTTTTGAATGAATATTATGTGCAAGCTACGCTCGGCGGAGGGCGGCGATGCACAGACACACTGCGCTTTGCTTCACCATCGCTATTGCTGCAATTTAAATGTATAATAGGGACACGGGGACAGGGAATCTAATTGTGACAGTTCTAGGGACAGGGCTTTACATTCCACTATGTACTTGCGTGTTTACTACTTCAATTTTATTTCACTGTTCGTGGACACTCTTGTATGCTTAGCATACATTTCGGTGTCCACAGACACTGACTTACTGACTTACTATTAGGGGCGGGCTCTACTAACAGGCTTAGTAGGTTTTGCAAGTGTCGGGTCATGTTTACGTCCCCGTAGAGCACTTGTACATGCCCTCTGCACTCGCACACATTTCCTGTGCACATCGAGGGTGTGGCGGCACGCCCTCATACATATTCATATGGCACTGCTGCGCCATCAATAGTGAGGACGCTCGGCGCAAGGTTAAAACTGTCCTTGCACTGAGCTTCTTGAATCCTGGGGTTTGTTTTTAATTGCATGCTCCAATATTTTGTCTCTGAGTATGCTCTGTGTGTGGTCGAAAATTTTTTTTTTATATTTATGATTTGTGCTGTCACTCTTTTTAAGTAGATTTATATATGTGTGTGCAGTTTTGTGTGTGTGTGTGTGTGTGTATGTGTGTGTGTGTGTGTGTGTGTGTGTGTGTGTGTGTGTGTGTGTGTGTGTGTGTGTGTGTGTGTGTGTGTGTATGTTTGGGTAAATGTGTGCTCATATGTTTGTGGGTGTGTGTGTGGGGAAATGCCTATTGAGAGATAACCACAGGACCCAGAGAGAAGCATTTGAAATTTAAAAGGAAGAGGAAGCCATCCCAGTGTCACCCCTTGCACCTGCTATGGAGAAGTGTCTTCATAGATTTTAAAATCAGAAGACACAATCTCTGTATGATATCTTTTGTCTAATATCTAT
This sequence comes from Protopterus annectens, assembly GCF_019279795.1. Classification (NCBI taxonomy): domain Eukaryota; kingdom Metazoa; phylum Chordata; order Ceratodontiformes; family Protopteridae; genus Protopterus; species Protopterus annectens. The sequence continues at coordinate 6,185 of NW_025051902.1, read as the reverse complement.
TTTTGTGAAAGCACATGGAGACTGCCATAATCAAAGGGCTTACCCTATTTTTTTCTGACTCCAACTGAAAGCATCATGGCAGAAACTTCAGATTATGGGTGGGTTCTTATGTCAAGGTTCAGAATGTTAAAAACCTATGATTCTCATCTCAATAACAAACATGGGTGCACTGCACTCTTAGTGCCATTCCTAGCTGGTTGTTTCCTCCAGCACCAGTCATTTGGAGTGCAATTGGGGCTACATCCCTGTCTTTAACATAAATTGCTAGAAATTGCTATAAGTATTTAACATACAGAGATCATGAACTGGAATAGCCCTTTTGAAATGATTACAGGTTCATAAACTGCAAGAATTTAAGAATGCATTCTACCTATTTAATAAAATTCTTAGGAAATTTAAGAAAAAAGTTTATTGATTAGGTACTTTCTTCAGCAACTAATGTGTAGGGAGATATCAGACACAACTGGTTAAGCAGTCATTATTTATAATCAGCCTTCGTGTTTCTTTGTTTTACTTGTCTGGCAGGGTCAAAACTAGCATTTCTTACCATAGAGTTAGATATAACACTCAGAGATATGAAAGTCGTCAAGGATAATGACTGATGTTAGACTGTTCCACAATTTCTAAAATAAAAATGTGAACACTGTTTAATTATCTTGTATATCGTCTTAACCAGATGTCTAGCTCTGACCTGGGAAGAGTCTCCATTGCTTTCAGTATGCAATTCATATTAGTGGACTTCCTGGATTCCCAAGTAAGATTAAGGTCTCATAAAATGGTGGCTGTGACAAATGAAACAGTGTATAATAACCTCTACTGTAGGCAGTGCCAGCTGAGGGTTTGCCTCCCACAGAACATCTGATAATGCCATCTAATCATATCTCAAATTGTGTGAGGCCCATATCCTGACCTTGGACTAATAATTAAATTTTAGTTGGTCAGAGCCTGTACCAAAGAATAGCCCATTTTGTTAAATTATTCTTGAGTCATTAGTCCATTATTTGATGTTCACAGAATATTTTTTTTTTTTTATTTTTTTATTGATTTTCATGATATAAAATAATACAAGAAAATGGTATATAAATATACACAATTTATGTCTTAAAAACACCATAACATGGAACAATAACTATTTACAATATCTGTAACAGATATAATGTAATTCCCCCGGATTTATTAATCTGCCATGCAGGACTAAACTAGTCCTGCACGTATGTGGCAGTTTAAGAGGAGGACGGCAGCACGCCATGCATAATAATGAAGGCGTGCTGCCAGAGCTCCAAATCCTATTCTGAGCATGGACAAGTGCAGGGGGTGTGTCTGAAAGCAGAGCTCTCAGAATAAACATGCTCCTGCAAAGTAGAACAGAAGAAAGTGTAAATAAATGAAAAAAACTGCTCATAGGTGTCCGCATATCTCCACCAACAGTCCACATGTGTTCAACAGCAACACTACATTGAAATAAAGCAAAGAAACCCTTGTATAAAATTTTTATAAAACCCCAAGTACAGCTAACTGTAGGTGCGTGGGTTTGCCCATCGCTTAGCTACTGTTAAAGCAGCTGAAAAGGCTGAAGAGGATAACAAGGAATATATATGCAAATGAAGCAGAACAGCAATAATGGAGTGGTTAGAGCATCTGCCTAACGAACCGACATTCCCGGTTCGAGTCCCACTGCAGTACAGACCATTTTCCATGAGAAACCTGTACATAAACATAATTTTACATCGTTTTGCCATATAACCTACATAATAACATTTAAATATGAACTGGAGTACTGCATGAAATGCACATGTGAAGTGTCAGTGTCATAATGAATAAGGCACAAGTAAGCAGGTCTATGCACAAATAAGCAGTGGTAAGCGTGTCAAAGTGTGTTTGCACTGGGGTAAGCATTGCCCACACAGATTAAGCAAAGTAGAAGCTAAATGAGTATAAGAAACTGCAACTGGAGGCTAGTAGTGCTTACCATCGTGCAAACCCACGCAAACCCGCTTACAACTGTTTTAAAGTGCCTTATTCACTCTGGAGCTAATGGCCCATGTTCTGCCCAGCAACAAAATAAACTGCCTCTGCAAGGCTCAGACCCAGGACACTGTACACTATAGTCATATTAGTTAATCACTAAGCTATTATTGCAATAGATATGCATGAGGTATTGGCAAACTAATTCTCAACACAAGAAATCAAACAAAACATGTGAACCAATTCTATGTACAGTGTGAAGTGGTATAACCTGCTACATAACATAAATATGTGAACTGGAGTTCTGCAGTAAGGTCAGATGTGAGGTGTTATTGCAATAAAATGTTGAAGTTTCCAGGACTGCATACAGCGTACGTACACATGAATCAAGGATACAAGACACATATATAACACGTAATGAGGAAGACATCAATGCCAAAAGGCAAGTACCATGCAAATTGAATACTAAGCACTGCTAAGCATTGCACTGTACTGCTACCTAGACTACTGGCAGGATACTACCCGTGGGAGAAACAGTGTCAACCTGCAAAGTCAAATCCTAAACAAATGCATGTTCTTCCCTAGTGTGACGACCCCAAACATACTGCTAAAAATAGTCCTCGGGATAACATACCATGCCTTACAGGTAAGCAAAGAAGGATATGTATGTTCCTGGAATGAATGTGTGGGAACCCTGAAGAACCATGGAGTGAGACAACTTACATGATGGGTCCTGAAAAGTGGAAAGTGGGCAATGTGTAGTTGTCTGGTGAGATTTGGATGGAACCTGTAGGAAGGATGATTGATGTGGAGGAGGGAGGGGGTGGAGGGAATGATGGGTAAGACATCATGGGCCAAGGAGTGCCGGGGTTGGACGGACCCATTCTAATGGGACCGCCCAATGGATGTAAGCGACAAAGGGGGACAACAGTTCCGAGGTATTTGCCAGACAGGTGCAGATTGTAAGAGGAACACACCAATACTATGAAGCAAACTCTGGACAGGCTGTGGATTCTGTACAGTCAACAGGCATGCTTTTGCCTAATGGGCAGCCATTCCCGATATGGGTCCCACCACAGCACAGTCCAGTTTACATGGCAAAGTACAGTATAACCATATGTGTTGTTGCATAACCCACTACACAACACCTACGAACACATGGTCACAACAACCCACTGTAGGCATGTTAGCCGATGTAATAGGCATCACAATGTATTATTGTAGTCCTCACCCCACCCAGGGGTGTGAGTGTCCAATGCAAACACCAAATGCAGTGCATATGCACAGCTGTTGTCGTACACAACATGCCAGCTGTGGACCTTCCCTGCAGCCATCCTGCACATCCCTGGATAATTCTTACACCCCCCTCTGTGCCCCATGCACACCACGTACCTATCAGCCTCTGTTCAATTTCTATTAATGTCTATGGTCACACGTAGGTGACGCCCTCTCCCCCCACTATATTGCTAGTATCTGGAACCACAATCCACATGTAGTATCACAGCAGTCCCACAGGACACATGTAACTAACACATGAAGGAACACCACAAGCACAGTTGGAGCAGCATAGGCTCACCACCTTGCAACCCCCCCCCCATCTCACACCCTATACCACTACATCAACTACTGGTACCGACACCTCTTGTCCTGCCTCACATACAAATCCCAACATCCAACACACCTTCCCTATTGCTCCCCATCCAATTATACCTACAGGCTACTATACATTTACAATGTCACCCCCTCTACCTACCTACCTACTTACTCCTTAGCTATTTCCCTCTACTGTACCATACAGGCATGGAATAATTACATCTACCCCGAATACCTGCATGCAACCTATCCAGACCTGTGAAACAGGAATCCAACATCACCTTAAACTGACCTTTGTCAACAGTCATACCTGGCATGTAAACCCGACCTAAGCATGGATAATACCGACATTTTAATGAAAACTAAGCATGATAAATGGGGACATAGCTATGTTATGTCTGTTACCCTCTATGAATGTGAACACCCCAGTATTAATTGAAATAAGTAGCTGGGGTCAATGTGGAGTTCTACACCCCGGGCCACCGCTGACAATGGACAAGCATACAGTCTGATTGTCCCGGTTGAGAGGTGCAAACAAACTGCAAGACATTGCGCGTGTGTATGAGGGAGCAAGCGGGTGTAAGCCTTTTTGGCCGCCGGTATGCGAGTACCACACTGGTGAAACAATGTAGAGGCTAACTCAGTGCAAGACGCCGCAACCAGAGGTCAGTAATGCTGTGCTTCATGCAAACAAGTGCATACCCACATACAAATGTTCTACAGTGCTTTAGTCACTCTGTAGCCTCCAGCTGTCATTGTGGCCATTAACAAAATAATCTGCACTGCCAGGTTGCAAACACCCGACCCTGCACACTATAGCCGTCATGAGTTCCACTAAGCCATGGCGGATACACATTCAGCTGCTGTGATAACAAACACATCATCCAGCACAGGCATCCAACAGTATAGGAAATGCATACAGGTGTGTAGATTAATACCAGAACCCATGTTCTTTGCCCAACCACAGAATTATGAGCAGTCTATGTGCAGCACAGAACAGTGCCTGTCCAATCATGCTGTGAGAACAGTAGTCCTGCATAATACCGAAGGGAATAATGATATACGGTGCACACCGTGGGGGCATGTGACCGTGCTTCATGCACAGTATGTCACACCTTGGGAGTTGGTTCCGTGGAACCGAGAGATGAGGCTGGCCAGGTGTGTGAGCAAACCACTACTACACAATAACCTGGTTGGAGGCTACCATTGGAAGAAACACTGTAGACCAGCTAGGTCTACTCTTGACACAACAACAGGTCCATCCCTAGCAGGATGAACCAACAGTTGTGGGTCACATCGATGTCATCACCAGTATCGGAGGATGATCAAGGGAAGGCTAGTACATATGTGGACTAAACGGATGAAGAGGCTGCATATGCTTGGGTGGGGACAGTATACTGGAGGTGTAATGAGATGTGCAGAGAGGGAAATGTGTGGTGGTGTTGTATGCCAGGGCTAGCAACCAGGGAATGGATGGATGCTGTGTATGTGGAGCTTGGGGGCCGGGGAAAGGGAGCATGGATAAGTCATTATGGTAGACATATGCAAATGAAGCATAGCAGCAATAGTCTAGTGGCCAGAGCATCCAACTAATGTGCATGCATTCCCGGGTTGAGTCCCACTGCAGCTCATCCTATTTTCCATGTGATATTCATATGTTAACATCATTGTGCTGTATAACCTACTAAGTAACATTAATATTTGCACATGAGTACTGCCTTAAATGCACATGTGAAGTGTCATAATGACTAACGCACTAGTAAGCATGTGTAAGTGCATAACAACAGTAGTACGCATGGATAAGCAGTTGTAAGTGTGTGTACATGTATTTGCACAGGGGTAAGCATTGCCTACATAGATTGAGCTAAGTAGATGCTAGCTGAATGTAAGGAAACGCAACCTGAGGCTAGCATTGCTTAGCTCTGTGCAAACCCAAGCACACCCGCATACAGTGGCTCAAATGTCCCTAACTCACTCTGCATATGACAGCTGTTGTTCTGCCCTGAAACAAATTGTACAGCCTCTGGAAGGTCCACACCCGGGACACTGCACATCATACACTACTTGATCTACCATTAAACAATGGCAGGTGTACATAATCACTCATTTCACATACATATCATCCAGCACAATCAGTCAACAGCACAGGAAATGTAGTAATAACACACCAAACAATCCCTTAATGCATGAATCCTGGACATAGTGCACCATAATGTGGGTACATATAGAGATAGCTGTCATATCTTGCTCTAATATACTTAAAATGTAGCAAGTTACACAGTTATATGTAGAAAAACACATATATTGATGAAGATGATACGCCTGAAACACGTACGTGTCAGCACGAATGACTGACCTCAGTCCTAAGGTCATCCATGTCAATTGCCAAGAGAATGAGGTACAGGACATACATATAGGCTGAACATGCATGGACATATGGACAGCTAAACATCTGTAAAGGTAGAGAGAGAGACAGCTATAGGTATATAAATGTGTATGTATGACTCACAAATAAACATATAACAGCAATCGTACATAGATAGATTATTATGATCACTGTATATATCCATATATATATATATATATATATATATATATATATATATATATATATATATATATATATA